>NW_027517914.1:0-38528 GCF_048772815.1 Callospermophilus lateralis
ACTCAAATGCATCCTTCATCTGCTTCCAGACTTTCTGTTTTCCAAAAGTTCTTTGAAGTCTTTTGTCACAGGAGATCACCTCCTCTGTTGATGTGGTGTTTATCTCATTTTATGTTTCTCTTTGACTGTTACTTTAATTCATTGTGGGTAAAATAGACTTGTATATTTGAAAATCCAGATCTCTAGGTTTTTATTTTCTTAAAATGACATAGACTAATTCTGAGAAAATACTTAAGCACTTTATTTATTTATACATATTTTTGGATGTTGATGGGTCTTTATTTTGTTTATATTGTTTATATGCAGTGCTTAGATGAAACCCTGTGCCTCAAACATGCTAAGCAAGTGTTCTACCATTGAGTCACAATCCCAGATCCCGGCACAGACACAGGTCTTTCAGCTCTTTCTTGATGTGTAGAATATCTCACCCATGCCTCTGCTGTCTTGATCTAAGTATCCATACATTTACTTCACACTGATACAGTGATTTGATGCACATACAGAATACCATTTACTGCAACAAAACAGCATGGTTTACAACTTAAATCAATTTTAAGCATTCAAGCTAATTAGAGTCATAAAGCTATAAGAATAGCGCCTTTTAATCCACTGGTATATTAAACTATTTAAGAAGTTGGGCTTTTTATACAAAAAATCCTGAAGTAGTCCTGAAGAATATTTGGATTGAAACAGGTGAAAAATAATGGTTGAGGCCCACTGCTCTTTTGTGTTTCACTAATATTAATTCAGAGACCATTAGGAGCAGCACACTAGCTGAGCTGAATAAAGATGGCCAATTTCAAAGAAAATCATATTTTATATAATACAGGACCTTTTAGATCACATCAGGTTGACTCTTTTGGAAAGCAAATGTGTAAGCCATGCAGTTCACAAGACATGACATGGATCATCCAAATTCCGCATGGCTTGTGAGGCCTCTGTTTGGCAGCAGAAGACCCTCAACACTGGCTCCCACAAAAGAGATTCCTGCAGTCCAATATTGGGATTAGAAAATTGTAGTAAACTATGGTGAAAGTAATTTTGAAGACAGATGCATTCTGTTTGTTTCCAGAAAAAAGAGTAAGAAAAAAATGAGTTAAAAACTCCTTTTCCATGAAATCCCATTTGTTTTGCTTTGTGAGCATACCCTATAGAAGAAAATAGAATTCTGACTGTGAGGGGAAATCTGGACCTCCAGTGATTGTTATAGAAGAATAGGAAATCTTGACACCAAGGGTATGCTATCAAATACTTAGTATAGGACTGCCTACTTCTTTGAGAGAAGGCTCTGTGGTAAATAGAAAATGTGCTGATAAAATTTTTTCTTTTTGTTTCATTAAGCCAAAAGTTTTATTTGATGTTTGAGATCCATTGTGCTTTGAAATATCATCTTCTTAGCATCCCTGCCATAGGTTTTTATGAAAGGTGATTTAGCGTACTGTGGTGGGCTAAATCCATTTCTTCTTTTTATGGGAAACATTTTCTATTTAAAAAAAATGAAAATGGCCAATACTCTTTAATAGGAAATTTTATTCATCATTGAGTGGAGGCTTTCTTAAAATATTTTTATTCAAACACATATTTTTTTTTTGAGAGAGAGAGAGAGAGAGAGAGACAGAGAGAGAGAGAGAGAGAGAAAGAGATTTTTAATATTTATTTTTTTAGTTTTTGGCGGATACAACATCTTTATTTGTATGTGGTGCTGAGGATCGAAATCAGAGGCATGCGCATGCCAGGTGAGCACACTACTGCTTGAGACATATCCCCAGCCTCCTCAAACACACCTTTTATTTAAAATATAGAAATGACTGCCTTTACAAAGCCAGTTATGTAAAAAAAATTCAGACACTTTAAAATAAACAGATCACTCACATTATATTTTCTACAAAAATATTTTATTTACCATTATATTTAGAAAAATATAAAAGAATCAAATTATTTCACATACATATAAAAGTTAACCTTAGATAAAACATATATAAATTTATACATAATGTTCTAGAGTGCACATGCACATACATATTCTAAAATATATATAAGATTTCATCGACTTGGAGAAAAATTTCAGGAAGTATCTAGTATTGATATTATTTAATACACTTTCATGAATAAGTAATTACAAAATCGTGTCTAAACTTGTGAGAAATAGTTTCATATGTTATCTTTATCCCAAAAAAATAAGTTTTCATAGATTTATCAGAGGATACATAATCTGTCATTCCTCACTGTCTTATCATGCATTCACTTCTTTTCTTATTTTTAGCATGGATTCTCTAGTACATTAAGATTTCTTTCTTCATTTGTATATTTAGTTTTTCACTTCTACCTATTTTGTTTTACTTTCTTAATCACTCTTTGTATTCTGTCTTTCTGAATCTCACTCAAAGAATAGATTTAAATGAGACAATATATTATTTTTTAATAAATGAATATATTTTAGTTGCTTCAAAAGTATTTGCTTTTTTTCATAATATGTTATAGTTATTCTTGAGTATTACAAACTCCACAATGGAATATATACAACATTTCAACATATATAAACATGCTTTTTTATTTATGTATTTAAATATTTTATTTCCTCTGAATTTGCTCACAATCTTTTATAACATAATTTTTAGATTTTATTCTAATTTATTATAAAAGACAGTAGAATGCATTGTAATTCATATTACCCAAATAGAGTACAATTTTTCATATCTCTTATACACAACAGAGTCACACCATTCATGTCTTCATACATGTACTTAGGATAATGACATCCATCTCATTTCATCACTTTCCTATCCCCATGCTCCCTTTCTTTCCCTTCCTCCACGCTGCCTTATCTATAGTTTTTTCTGTTCCTCCCATGCTTCTCCCTCATTTCCATTACGTATCAGAAATTTTATGTCAGAGAAAACATTCAGCATTTGGTTTGGGGAATTGGCTTACTTCACTTAGCATAATATTCTTCAGCTCCATCCATTTACTTGCACATGCCATGATTTCATTCTCTTAAATGATGAACATTATCCCATTTTGTATAAAAAGAACATTTTCTTTATCAATTCATATACTGAAGGGCATCACAGCACACTACATGAATGCAGCTACAACAATGTTTACACTACCACAATTTAAAAAATGATTTTAACTATCAGATTATAAATGCTTTTTCTAAAAATCTGATATAAAGGAATAAAAACTCTACATGGTTTATATTGAACATTGTGGACGGTGAAGGTGTTGAATATTTTCTTATATATGTATCATCAGAAATACTATTATTTCTACTAATAAAATATTTCTAAAATGAAAATATTAAATGGAGAAGCCAATAAAGTAATAGCTTTGCCTCATAATGTATTAGGTGTAAGACTTTGTAAATATTATAGTATTTTTAGGTGTAAAACCTTAACTAGATTTCATTTGAATCTTAGCTTTTCGCACTTAGTAACTTTATAAACTATGATATATCACTTAACTCGGGGATTCTCAGTTTGCTTATCTGTCAATCATTAGTAATTGCTTCAGATTTTTCTGGAAAATTTGAACATGCACAACATTGTTTTCTTTTTCTTTTCTAAAAATATTTATTTATTTATTTATTTTTTAAAGAGATAGAGAGAATTTTAATTTTAATTTTTTTTTTTTTTTTTTTTTTAGTTTTTGGTGGACACAACATCTTTGTTTGTATGTGGTGCTGAGAATCAAACCCAGGCCACACACACTCCAGGTGAGCGCACTACCTCTGGAGCCACATTAAACTCACTCTTTATGTAAATATGATATCATCTTGGCTTGAGTGGAATGACTCTACAGTTCTTTAAGTGACTCCCTAAGTATCATCAAGCAAAATGTCAAATCTTTGATATTGTTCCATAAGAAATTTGGAAAAGAATGTGGCACATTAAATGTATATTCTAATAAAATTAAAAAGCCTTGAAAAATATGTCCCAGATACTTGTGCTTTAATCTATTAGGACTAATGTTTTAGACTGTATAGTTGAGAAAATAAATGTTGTTTAGAACCCCACATCTCAGTGATTTATTTAATCAATGTTTATTTCCCACTCTAAAAGGTCTAAAGTGAACAAAATCTAATGGTCAGGCAGGTATACTGTGTGACTTACATCTGAGATAGTTTTCAGAACTCTGGGGTTCCTGCATTTCATGGGTTTTATGAATCATTTTTCCTCTACAATTTGTTAGTATCACAAGAGTACATGTTTCCATCAAAATTATCAACCTTAGTCTCCCAGACTTTAGAAATCTTCACTTTGTGATGGTGTGCTTTGGGAGAGGCATTAGCTTTCAGAATCAGTTTCAGCCTTCAGCACACTTGTTTGTGCTACTTGCCATCTTGAAGTATTTTTTCCAGCAAAAAGTATGCTTAGAGGGTTGTTTTGTGTATGGAGATAAACTTGAATTTTTATTTAACTTGCCTCTTGGCTGATTCATGTCTCTTAACCAGTGATGAATTTCTATTAATAATTTTACATGAATAATAAATGTAAAGGGATATTTAATAGAATAAAATTATAAGTAAAAATAGAATGAGCCATTTTGCCTTCATTAGGATTGCCAAATGAGAAAGAAATTTAATGTATTTTAAATATTTGTAATTTAAAATTATTGTACTTAAAATATTATAGCAATACCTTTAAAACTGTTTCTTTATCTTAAAATACATAATTGAAACTTTATTACTTAAAGATTATTTTTTTAAACCTGAACTCAATAAATCACATCTCACCAGGTGCAAAACTCAAAAATGAAGGCAGAGAATTTCTATATTAAGAACAAGATTAATTTTTTAAAAAAAATAGATGGCTATTATAAAATCTGAAAGATAATGTTGAAAAGATCCTTCAGAATGAAAACAGAAGATTAGACAAGGAGATTAAATTTTCCTAACATGATTCTAAAATGAGAGAAATGAGATATGGAAAAGGGGAGACAGAACATGAAAAAATAAAATTCCCTACTGCTGAGTGGGAATGTGAATCTTCAAAGAGTTTTAAGTCTTTCCACAAAGTAAAAACTGATCATGAATAAAGGTGCCAAAACCACAGTTGTCCCTGTGTTACCACCAGTCTCCCTGTCTAAAGACACAGGAGAAGTTGTTTCATGTTTTTTGAGATAAGGTTTAAAACTAAACATACAAGCCAGTCAACCTTTCTTTAAACTATGAGCTAAACATAAAGACCATGGTGTCAACACAGACTTTATATCCTGTGATATTACTGTGTCTGTGTTTCAAACAATTTCATCTGTTGCTTTATGAATTTTTAAAAATGACTGAATTCTGTAATGGAGTCGTTTGTAAATTACCTGATAAATGTTGAATAAGAAAAAGTTATCTACCATATCTAGAAAGGCATTAAAATTAATTAATCTATAGAACTAGAAGTAAAAGTGTCCCAGAAATGAATGTAAATTTGCTAGTTTACATTTAACTTCTGGATTCTTACCATGTATCCATTAAATTATAAGATTTGAAGAAAAATATTTTAAGACAGTTTGTACTAGTTATTTGTCTTGGCTAAGGGAAGTCAGACCTCTTAAGACCAACTCCATTCCTCTTTGATATACCCCTAAATGCTGTGTGGTTCTGCACTGGCTTTGGCCTTGTTGTTCAGTTCCTACTATTCTGTAGCACTTTTTGTTCTGACATTATTTAAATAGTGCTCTCATTCTGGGTGGTTCTACACATTATGTATTATCAGCAACAAGCATAGGGTAATCATTAATTATTGAAGAAATACGAAGGCAAGTTACTTCTAAAAAATAGATAAAGAGAGCTAATTATTTTCTTTAACTTTTTTAAGACCTAAATATAATTACTCAAAAACTTGTTCTTCATTTTTTTTTTTGATGTCACACTGGAAAGACATGAGAGAGACAC
Source organism: Callospermophilus lateralis (assembly GCF_048772815.1). NCBI lineage: Eukaryota > Metazoa > Chordata > Mammalia > Rodentia > Sciuridae > Callospermophilus > Callospermophilus lateralis. The sequence continues at coordinate 5,888 of NW_027517914.1, forward strand.
ATGGACAGACACAGGGGATGTATAAAATTTTCTGAGGTTAAACCTTGTTGTGCACACCCATTTCTCATGTATTTGCTTAAAATTCTGACTTCTTTTCTCTAATATATAAAATCATTAAGATTTGGTAAATTAGAATGCTTATTAGTTTTGACTTTACATCAAAATTGATTGATATTTTCTTGCCAAGAATTTATTTATTTCATGATCCTCAGATTTTTGAGGCTTACTTAATATTCTTATCATCTTTCTCTTATGCTTGCATTACTCAGAGACAGAATTGCTGTATTCTTTCATATGTATTTCTTAAGAGCAAAAACTTCAGAGTATTTGTTTTGGGTATCAAAGGTATTTTAAATTAATCTCATGGTAAAACAACTCTAAATACTCCTTTCTATGTTTTACATTTTCAAATTGAGGTTTTCTTCAGAGCATATTTTACTGAATTTTTGTGTTTCACAATAACAGACTCAGAAATTTCAGTCACTAAAAGCCATTTATTTACTGAAATATGTACAATTTGGATTTTTAATTTTGTGCAACTACAATCATATTTGATAAAAATAGTTATGATGCTTTCATGAACAAAAGTACATTACAAAAATAGATGTATTTCACTATACCTTAATAAAAATGGACATGTATATGTATCATTATTTAAATGTTTATTTTCACCTCTGGGTATATTTTACCAATATTATTATAAAATAAATCATATAACATTTATTAATATATGTTTATTTGTTTGTACCATATTTATTTATTATGTTATTGTTGTATACATATTACTGGTTAACACATTCTTTTTTTTTAAAGAGAGAGTGAGAATTTTAATATTAATTTTTTAGTTTTCAGCAGACACACATCTTTGTTTGTATGTGGTGCTGAGGATCAAACCTGGGCTGCATGCATGCCAGGCAAGTGCGCTACTGCTTGAGCCACATCCGCAGCCCCAGGTTAATACATTCGTAAAAAGAAAATGCTATTTAATAACCATAGAAATGGAATATTAAAGATCTTTTTAAACTACTTTTTTAATACATATTTTCTTTTATCTTTCTAAAACCTTCTAAAATGTGTAAATTTATAAATATACACATTAAGGAACAAGAGATCCTATGGCAATAAGTAATATATCAAAGAATCAAAACCTGATAAATTCAGTGCTAGAATTAACAGTTTTCCTGAAATGCAGGTCAACGATGTCTCTAATGCAGATTGTAAGCAAAACATTAAAATAACTAAATAACTGTAATTGAAATGATTCAGCAAACTATTTGGCATGACCATATATGGCCTCAATTTTAATCAAATATATATTAGATTTATTTATAATATATAGGTTAATTTATTCCTTTATGATCACTATCTCTTCTTTGAGAAATGACCTCTAGTAAACAGCCTCATTTGGCCTCAGGATGTGTGTACAGTAAGAAAAAAAGTCTCAAGAGTTCTATTATATTCATAATATATTCACATATTCCCAAGGTCTCTCACATACTGGTCAGTCACACACACCAAGCAATTTGAATGTTCATGAAGTTTTGCAATATAACATTGTTATCCTTCCAAGCCATTTCTAAGAATTCTGTGTGATTTATTGAAAACATCAAGGAAAATGAATATGTCTTTTTAAACCCAGAACTTGAAATGACACTGGACTCAAGAGATCATGTTTATGAAGAAAGGAGTTATGTGTTATGGCTTCTGTTTATCTGCAGAAGAGCTGTCAAGGTGAAAGGGGTTGTGTGAGAATGGCCTTAGGCCTGAGCCTAAGCAACTCCTGTAATGCCAGATTCATGAGACCCCAATAGACCTCCAGGAGATGAATCTGATGCAGTCACACAAGAGTGTTTATTGTAAGCTCAAGCCTGGACTCACAACCATTTCAGATATAGTGGTCCCAAAGAGTGAGTCTTGACCCTTAATTCATTGAGGATTAATAGATTTTATGGGATATTGTATGCATCACAACATCACACAGCCAATCATTTCACATCACAGAAAAGTCAAACAACAACTCTTAACATTGATTAGCACATTCATTGGCAGAAACAAGTTGTGTAAGGGTGATTGGTTAGTTCAAGTTGTGGATACTTTTGAACCGATTGGTTTAGGCCATGAGAGGTTGCAAGAGTGTATATGATAAACTTGCCTAATCATGTTACCAATCAACAAAACTACTGGGAAGGTCACCTGGTGTTTCTGGTGTTTTCTGTGTCTCATGTTTTTTGTGGTAGCTAGGGGGTTGCTGTGGGTCCTAACCTAGTGTAACTGAGTCAGGATCACTTGGCATGGAAGATCTCTCCAGTTATTTACAGACAAACAACTCACCAGGGTTGGTATATGCCTAGGAGCACTCTGAGTTTTTTCATGGACAAGGGTAACTCCGCCCTTTGGACAGGCTTTGCTCTTAGGTGGCTGGTTTCTCAAAAATGGAGTCACATCAGTTTCTCACTCCATTTAAAAAACTCCATTTTGAAACCTGAGGTCATAAATAGAGGTCACTTTTCACCAGGCACACCCACAGAGCCCTCTAATATGGCCTCAGACAAATTACTTGTCCTCACCCTGATAAGCTGAATAAAGCCTCTGGCAGGCTTTTCTCTCCTGATAAGAGTGAAAGGTGAGAATATCAGGATGGAGACCACCAGACCAGATATTTCTGACCTCAGTGTAAATGAGAAATCTGGTGGTACCTGAATATTACAAGGTGTGGTAAAAAATAAAAAATAAAAAAAAAATTTAGTATAAAAAATAGAGCTAAAAACAGGGTTTTAGCCAGCCTAAACGAGTATGTACTCCAGCTGGAGAGCCTGATGAGAACCTACACTGACATCCCATCTCTTGCCATCATTTTCCTATTCTCTGTGTGATCCTCACTGCTCTCAAACTCTACCGCCTTGTCTGGACCTTTGTGATAGCTGCAACTTCTCCCTTTCACCCTCTCCTCAACTGGTCGTCCACTCCCCACCAGAAAAAGCCTGTTTTGGTTTAGGACCTGATCACTGCTGTCTGAGTGAGTGTGAATCTGCAGGACATAAAGCCTAAGGCTTGAGAGTTTTGAACTTAGCATTCAGATGAAATGTCTGTCACTAGCCTGTCATGATTAAATCTGTTTTGCAATGTTCAGAATTAATCTAATATTGTTTTCTGGGAATTAATTAATCTAGAATTGCTTGGTGTTATTTGATTATCTCCACTGCAGGGCCTATCATTAAGGATTGTTGTTTTCTTCATTAGGAACCTCTAGAGTAAAGTTGTGTTAAGAATTTGAGTGAATAAAGAATTGAAAGGGGCAGAAATGCATGGACATTCTTTATATCTCCCCTTGACTGCAATGTCACAAATTTGCTCCCTGGCAAAATGTTGTTATTATTTTTAAAGTATTAAATTAAGGAATTCTTATCACTTAAGATTATTATTTACTTCAATTCTAAATGTTGACTTTACTTTTGGCATTATCTGCCCATTTGTCGCAGGTCTGCCTACCTTGTGGGCGCGTGTGGCGGCTCTGCTCTGACCCTACTCCAATTGGGGTTATGTGACTACCACACCAGCGGGCCACTGGGCCTGATCTGGGCATGAAGACTCTGCTCTACCCCTACTCCAGTTGGGGTGACGTGTGTACCATGCTGGCATGCCTCTGGGCCTGATCTGCTGGTCTGTCGCAGGCCTGCCTACTTTGCGGGCGCGGGTGGTGGCTCTGCTCTGTCCCTACTCCAATTGAGGTCATGCTGGCGGGCCGCTGGGCCCATTCCAGGAGTGGGCAGCAGCTCTGCTCTGCCCCTCTGGCTTGATGACAAAGTGAGAGAGACTCGGGTGTTTGTGACTCATTTTCTTTACCAGGAGACCAACTGTTTGTGTCGCCGCTGGTATCCATGAAGTTCTCTCCTCCACCGCTTTCTGATGACATTAGATCTCTGCCGTGTTGTTATCCCACGCGAATGGCAGCATTTCGTCTCCTTTGCCGGCTGACCAAAGAAACAGGTGAGTCCTGACCGGTCCTCACAAGCCCCGTCTTCTGCGATGGAAATCCTTCCTCTAGCTTTTGGAGCACCCCAATTTTGCTGGAAATTCCTAACAAGATAGCTTTTAGCCTTTCTAACTCGTCATTCTCCCGGCACAAAGATGGGGTACACGGGGGTAATGCACTCCCTTCGCCGCCATCTTCTATTCTGTCAAGTATTGATATTGTGATATCTCCTGTAGTTTTATTGCCTGGAGTAGCTGATTTTTTCTTAACTGGATCTGTAGTTCTTTGTATGTATTTTTAATATGATTTTTAAAAAGTGGATATAGACTTGTGTACATGTTCTAAGTGATATCACCCTTCTTTCTCAGTTATTTTTGCATGGATCAGGAATCAATAAGTCCTTACTGTTCTTGCTTTATCTTCTTGACAAAATGCAAATGCGCTTATAGGAAATGTTTCTCTTGAAACTGAAATAGCAATCAATTCATCACCTCTTCATGTGTTCCAAATGGTAACAAGATATCTGCATTGGTAGCAAATCATAATGGATCATATAAATTTAATTTAGAGTAACATGTTTACATAAACTTTGTGACAATAGCCAAGCTTTCTGTGTTTATTAATTTCTCCTACAATAACAGTAAGGGTGGTGATTATTGCATAGGAAGAAAAACTCTGATATTCAATCATTCTTTTGGGTGATAACATACAACTGAATTTTTAACATGTTGTAATTTCCTCACAGGATAACAAAGAAGAAATAAATTTATAACCTGCACTTTATTGAAGGTAATAGCTTTTCTACAAGGGGTGAAACATTTCATTTTGTTTTTATTTTCTTAAAATGGCATAGACTAATTCTGAAAAAGTACTTAAGCACTTTATTTATTTATATATATTTTTGGATGTTGATGGGACTTTATTTTGTTTATTTTGTTTATATGCAGTGCTTAGATGAAACCCTGTGCATCAAACATGCTAAGCAAGTGTTCCACCATTGAGTCACAACCCAGATCCAGGCACAGACACAGGTCTTTCAGCTCTTTCTTGATGTGTAGAATTTCTCACCCATGCCCCTGCTATCTTGATCTAAGTATCCAGACATTTACTTCACACTGATACAGTGATTTGATGCACATACAGAATACCATTTACTGCAACAAAACAGCATGGTTTACAACTTAAATCAATTTTAAGCATTCAAGCTAATTAGAGTCATAAAGATGTAAGAATAGGGCCTTTTAATTCACTGGTATATTAAACTATTTAAGATGGTTGGGCTTTTTATACAAAAAATCCTGAAGTAGTCCTGAAGAATATTTGGATTGAAACAGGTGAAAAATAATGGTTGAGGCCCACTGCTCTTTTGTGTTTCACTAATATTAATTCAGAGACCATTAGGAGCAGCACACTAGCTGAGCTGAATAAAGATGGCCAATTTCAAAGAAAATCATGTTTTATATAATACAGGATCTTTTAGATCACATCAGGTTGACTCTTTTGGAAAGCAAATGTGTAAGCCATGCAGTTCACAAGACATGACATGGATCATCCAAATTCCACATGGCTTGTGAGGCCTCTGTTTGGCAGCAGAAGACCCTCAACACTGGCTCCCACAAAAGAGATTCCTGCAGTCCAATATTGGGATTAGAAAATTGTAGTAAACTATGGTGAAAGTAATTTTGAAGACAGATGCATTCTGTTTGTTTCCAGAAAAAAAGAGTAAGAAAAATATGAGTTAAAAACTCCTTTTCCATGAAATCCCATTTGTTTTGCTTTGTGAGCATACCCTATGGAAGAAAATAGAATGCTGACTGTGAGGGGAAATCTGGTCCTCCAGTGATTGTTATAGAAGAATAGGAAATGTTGACACCAAGGGTATGCTATCAAATACTTAGCATAGGACTGCCTACTTCTTTGAGAGAATGCTCTGTGGTAAATAGAAAATGCTGATAAAATCTTTTCTTTTTGTTTCATTAAGCCAAAAGTTTTATTTGATGTTTGAGATCCATTGTGCTTTGAAATATAATCTTAGCATCCCTGCCATAGGTTTTTATGAAAGGTGATTTAGCGTACTGTGGTGGGCTAACATCCATTTCTTCTTTTTATGGGAAACATTTTCTACTTAAAAAAAAATGAAAATGGCCAATACTCTTTAATAGGGAATTTTATTCATCATTGAGTGGAGGCTTTCTTAAAATATTTTTATTCAAACGCATATTTTTTTTGAGAGAGAGAGAGAGAGAGAGAGAGAGAGAGAGAGAGAGAAAAAGAGAGAAAGATTTTTAATATTTATTTTTTTAGTTTTTGGCAGATACAACATCTTTATTTGTATGTGGTGCTGAGGATCGAACTCAGAGGCATGTGCATGCCAGGTGAGCACACTACTGCTTGAGACATATCCCCAGCCTCCTCAAGCACACCTTTTATTTAAAAGATAGAAATGACTGGCTTTACAAAGCCAGTTATGTAAAAAAAAATTCAGACACTTTAAAATAAACAGATCACTCACTTTATATTTTCTACAAAAATATTTTATTTACCATTATATAGAAAAATATAAAAGAATCAAATTATTTCACATACATATAAAAGTTAACCTTAGATAAAACATATATACATTTATACATAGTGTTCTAGAGTGCACATGCACATACATATTCTAAAATATATATAAGATTTCATTGACTTGGAGAAAAATTTCAGGAAGTATCTAGTATTGATATTATTTAATGCACTTTCATGAATAAGTAATTACAAAATTGTGTCTAAACTTGTGAGAAATAGTTTCATATGTTATCTTTATCCCAAAAAAATAAGTTTTCATAGATTTATCAGAGGATACATAATCTGTCATTCCTCACTGTCTTATCATGCATTCACTTCTTTTCTTATTTTTAGCATGGATTCTCTAGTACATTAAGACTTCTTTCTTCATTTGTATATTTAGTTTTTCACTTCTACCTATTTTGTTTTACTTTCTTAATCACTCTTTGTATTCTGTCTTTCTGCATCTCACTCAAAGAATAGATTTAAATGAGACAATATATTATTTTTTAATAAATAAATATATTTTAGTTGCTTCAAAAGTATTTGATTTTTTTCATAATATGTTATAGTTATTCTTGAGTATTACAAACTCCACGATGGAATATATACAACATTTCAACATATATAAACATGCTTTTTTATTTTTGTATTTAAATATTTTATTTCCTCGGAATTTGCTCACAATCTTTATGACATAATTTTTAGATTTTATTCTAATTTATTATAAAAGACAGTTGAATGCATTGAATGTACCCAAATAGAGTACAATTTTTCATATCTCTTGTACACAACAGAGTCACACCATTCATGTCTTCATACATGTACTTAGGATAATGACATCCATCTCATTTCATCACTTTCCTATCCCCATGCTCCCTTTCTTTCCCTTCCTCCACGCTGCCTTATCTATAGTTTTTTCTGTTCCTTCCATGCTTCTCCCTCCTTTCCATTACGTATCAGAAATTTTATGTCAGAGAAAACATTCAGCATTTGGTTTGGGGGATTGGCTTACTTCACTTAGCATAATATTCTTCAGCTCCATCCATTTACTTGCATATGCCATGATTTCATTCTCTTAAATGATGAGCATTATCCCATTTTGTATAAAAAGAACATTTTCTTTATCAATTCATATACTGAAGGGCATCACAGCACACTACATGAATGCAGCTACAACAATGTTTATACTACCACAATTTAAAAAATGATTTTAACTATCAGATTATAAATGCTTTTTCTAAAAATCTGATATAAAGGTATAAAAACTCTACATTGTTTCTAATGAACATTGTGGATGTTGAAGGTGTTGAATATTTTATTATATATGTATTATCAGAAATACTATTATTTCTACTAGTAAAATGTTTCTAAAATAAAAATATTAAATGGAGAAGCCAATAATGTAATAGCCTTGCCTCATAATGTATTAGGTGTAAGACTTTGTGAATATTATAGTATTTTTTAGGTGTAAAACCTTAACTAGATTTCATTAGAATCTTAGCTTTTCTCATTTAGTAACTTTATAAACTATGATATATCACTTAATTCGGGGATTCTCAGTTTGCTTATCTGTCAATCATTAATAATTGCTCTCAGATTTTTCTGGAAAATTTGAACATGCCCAACATTGTTTTCTTTTTCTTTTTTAAAAATATTTATTTATTTATTTATTTATTTATTTATTTATTTATTTATTTATTTTTTAAAGAGAGAGAGAAAGAGGGAGAATTTTAATTTTAATATTTTTTTTTGGTTTTTTGTTTTTTTGTTTTCGGCGGACACAACATCTTTGTTTGGATGTGGTGCTGAGGATCAAACGCAGGCCACACACACTCCAGGCAAGCTCACTACCTCTTGAGCCACATCCCCAGCCCTGTTTTCTTTACTTATATGTTATAAAAGAAATTTTCAGAGTTCTCTAAAGTAAAGTAGCCCTGAAACAAAGCAAGCGCTGTATACAATGTAGACATGCAGTGGTCATAACTTTTGAGATCAGAACTACATGAACCTTGGTTTCGTATACCCCATCAATTCAAGTTTTGTAAACAAGGGATAAGACAATGTTTTTGTACCATGAAGAAGACCTCATAGCAGGACAGGTAGACACTGCAGTCACTTATCCCCATGAAGTCCCAATATCACATCCACTTATCAATTACACCACATTTTCAAAAAACATCTCATTACATCAAAACTGGTATATGAGATGTAACCTCACTAAAAGTCTCACCAAGCTCAAAAAAATTTGGACACCATACATCGGAGGGAGGAAGCCAGGACCAGATGAAACAGAAACTGCTTGCATTAAGACCTGTAGCCACCTTGGTGATGTAGCTGAACACAAAGAAAAATGAAAGCATGAGTTTTGGTGTTTAGAGAGAAATGTGCAAAAGGCATATTTGTTCTAAGACAAGGAAGCAATGTAAACCATAATTGTAACTATACACTTATAAATCACAATTTTAAACAAAAGGACAGAAAACAGGCAGAAGTATCAAATTAAAGAACAGGATAGAGTTTTTAACTCATAACAGAAGACTTGACAATCCTTACCAAAGGGGTGAAGATGTCATGAAATTTTCCTTTATGAAGGTAATTTGTGGAAGGAGTGAGTTTTTCATTTCTGAAGAAAATTTTGCCAGAAAGTATAGAATAATAGAAGGAATAGCAAAAACACAAAAGTCACAGAAGGAAGCTAGAGTCTAGTAAGATGTTCAGTTATAGGGTTGGGGATATAACTCAGTTGGTAGAGTGCTGGCCTCACATTCACAAGGCCCTGGGTTTAATCCTCAGTACCACCAAAAAAAAGTTCAGTTACAAATTTTTATTGTGTTTATCATGATGTCATTTAGAACTATTATTAGTATTATTATTTAAATCAGGGTTTGAACCCACAGGTGATTAACTACTGAGCCAAACCTCAGCTCTTTCTTTTCTTTTTTCTTTCTTTCTTTTTTTGTTTTTGAGACTTAATCTTGCAGAATTTCTGAGACTGGCTTTGACCTTGCAATTCTCATGCCTTAGTCTCTAGAGCCAACCAAGATTACAGGCATTCGCCACCATGCCCAGCTTGGAATTTTTTTAAGTTATTTTATTTTTATATATCAGGACTTCATCTGACAATGATTGTATTTTCTTTTGCTAATGTTTTGAATAGAATCTGTGCCTTATACCACAAATAACCAAAAAACTCACTCTTTGTGTAAATATGATATCATCTTGGCATGAGTGGAATGACTCTACAGTTCTTTAAGTGACTCCCTAAGTATCATCAAGCAAAATGTCAAATCTTTGATATTGTTCCATAAGAAATTTGGAAAAGAATGTGGCACATTAAATGTATATTCTAATAAAATTAAAAAGCCTTGAAAAATATGTCCCAGATACTTGTGCTTTAATCTATTAGGACTAATGTTTTAGACTGTATAGTTGAGAAAATAAATGTTGTTTAGAACCCCACATCTCAGTGATTTATTTAATCAATGTTTATTTCCCACTCTAAAAGGTCTAAAGTGAACAAAATCTAATGGTCAGGCAGGTATACTGTGTGGCTTACATCTGAGATAGTTTTGAGAACTCTGGGGTTCCTGCATTTCATGGGTTTTATCAATCATTTTTTCTCTACAATTTGTTAGTATCACAAGAGTACGTGTTTCCATCAAAAATATCCACCTTAGTCTCCCAGACTTTAGAAATCTTCACTTTGTGATGGTGTGCTGTGGGAGAGGCATTAGCTTTCAGAATCAGTTTCAGCCTTCAGCACACTTGTTTGTGCTACTTGCCATCTTGAAGTATTTTTTCCAGCAAAAAGTATGCTTAGAGAGTTGTTTTGTGTATGGAGATAAACTTGAATTTTTATTTAACTTGCCTCTTGGCTGACTCATGTCTCTTAACCAGTGATGAATTTCTATTAATAATTTTACATGAATAATAAATGAAAAGGCATATTTAATAGAATAAAATTATAAGTAAAAAAAGAATTACACCTTCATTAGGATTGCCAAATGAGAAAGAAATTTAATGTAGTTAAAATATTTGTAATTTAAAATTGTTGTACTTAAAATATTATAGCAAATACAGTAACTTTAAAACTGTTTCCTTATCTTAAAATATATATTGAAACTTTATAACTTAAAGATTATTTTCTCAAACCTGAACACAATGAATCACACCTCACCAGGTGCAAAACTCAAAAATGAAGAGAGAGAATTTGTATATTAAGAACAAGTTTTAATTTTTTTAAAAAAAATAGATGGCTATTATAAAACCTGAAAGATAATGTTGAAAAGATCCTTCAAAATGAAAACAGAAGATTAGACAAGGACATAAAATTTTCCTAAAATGATTCTAAAATGAGAGAAATGAGACATGGAAAAGGGGAGATAGAACATGAAAAAATAAAATTTGGTTTAAAACTAAACACACAAGCCAGTTAAGCTTTCTTTAAACTAGGAGCTAAACATAAAGACCATGGTGTCTACACAGACTTTATATCCTGTGATATTACTGTGTCTGTGTTTTAAACAATTTCATCTGTTGCTTTATGAATTTTTAAAAATGACCATATTCTGTAATGGAGTCCTTTGTAAATTACCTGATAAATGTTGAATAAGAAAAAGTTATCTACCATATCTAGAAAGGCATTAGAATTAATTAATCTATAGAACTAGAAGTAAAAGTGTCCCAGAAATGAATGTAAATTTGCTAGTTTACATTTAACTTCTGGACTCTTACCATGTATCCATTAAATTATAAGATTCGAAGAAAAATATTTTAAGACAGTTTGTACTAGTTATTTGTCTTGGCTAAGGGAAGTCAGACCTCTTAAGACCAACTCCATTCCTCTTTGATATACCCCTAAATGCTGTGTGGTCCTGCACTGGCTTTGGCCTTGTTTTTCAGTTCCTACTCTTCTGTAGCACTTTTTGTTCTGACATTATTTAAATAGTGCTCTCATTCTGGGTGGTTCTACACATTCTGTATTATCAGCAACAAGCACAGGGTAATCATTAATTATTGAAGAAATACGAAGGCAAATTACTTCTAAAAATAGATAAAGAGAGCTAATTATTTTCTTTAACTTTTTTAAGACCTAAATATAATTACTCAAAAACTTGTTCTTCATTTTTTTTTTTGATGTCACACTGGAAAGACATGAGAGAGACACATGGACAGACACAGGGGATGTATAAAATTTTCTGAGGTTAAACCTTGTTGTGCACACCCATTTCTCATGTATTTGCTTAAAATTCTGACTTCTTTTCTCTAATATATAAAATCATTAAGATTTGGTAAATTAGAATGCTTATTAGTTTTGACTTTACATCAAAATTGATTGATATTTTCTTGCCAAGAATTTATTTATTTCATGATCCTCAGATTTTTGAGGCTTACTTAATATTCTTATCATCTTTCTCTTATGCTTGCATTACTCAGAGACAGAATTGCTGTATTCTTTCATATGTATTTCTTAAGAGCAAAAACTTCAGAGTATTTGTTTGGGTATCAAAGGTATTTTAAATTAATCTCATGGTAAAACAACTCTAAATACTCCTTTCTATGTTTTTACATTTTCAAATTGAGGTTTTCTTCAGAGCATATTTTACTGAATATCTGTGTTTCACAATAACAGACTCAGAAATTTCAGTCACTAAACGCCACTTATTTACTGATATATGTACAATTTGGATTTTTAATTTTGTGCAGCTTCAATCCTATTTGATAATAATATTTATGATGCTTTCATGAACAAAAGTATATTTCAAAAATAGATGTATTTCACTATACCTTAATAAAAATGGACATGTATATGTATCATTATTTAAATGTTTATTTTCACCTCTGGGTATATTTTACCAATATTATTATAAACTAAATCATATAACATTTATTATTTTATGTTTATTTGTTTGTACCATATTTATTTATTATGTTATTGTTGTATACATATTTCTGGTTAATACATTCTGTTTTTTTAAAGAGAGAGAGAGAGAATTTTAGTATTTATTTTTTAGTTCTCAGTGGACACAATATCTTTGTTTGTATGTGGTGCTGAGGATCGAACCTGGGCTGCATGCATGCCAGGCAAGTGCGCTACTGCTTGAGCCACATCCGCAGCCCCAGGTTAATACATTCTTAAAAAGAAAATGCTATTTAATAACCATAGCAATGGTATATTAAAGAGCTTTTTAAACTACTCTTTTAATACATATTTTCTTTTATCTTTCTAAAATCTTCTAGAATGTGTAAATTTATAAATATACACATTGAGAAACAAGAGATCCTATGGCAATAAGTAATATATAAAAGTCTCAAAACCTGATAAATTCAGTGCTAGAATTAACAGTTTTCCTGAATTGCAGGTCAACGATGTCTCTAATGCAGACAGTAAGCAAAACATTAAAATAACTAAATAACTGTAATTGAAATGATTCAGCAAACAATTTGGCATGGTCATATATGTCATCAATTTGAATCAAATATATATTAGATTTATTTATAATATATAGGTTAATTTATTCCTTTATGATCACTATCTCTTCTTTGAGAAATGACCTCTAGTAAACAGCCTCATTTGGCCTTAGGATGTGTGTACGGTAAGAAAAAAAGTCTCAAGAGTTCTATTATATTCATAATATATTCACATATTCCCAAGGTCTCTCACATACTGGTCAGTCACAAACAGCAAGCAATTTGAAAGTTCATGAAGTTTTGCAATATAACATTGTTATCCTTCCAAGCCATTTCTAAGAATTCTGTGTGACTTATTGAAAACATCAAGGAAAATGAATATGTCTTTTTAAACCCAGAACTTGAAATGACACTGGACTCAAGAGATAGAGTTTATGAAGACAGGAGTTATGTGTTATGGCTTCTGTTTATCTGCAGAAGAGCTGTCAAGGTGAAAGGGGTTGTGTGAGAATGGCCTTAGGCCTGAGCCTAAGCAACTCCTCTAATGCCAGATTCATGGGACCCCAATAGACCTCCAGGAGCTGAATCTGATGCAGTCACACAAGAGTGTTTATTGTAAGCTCAAGCCTGGACTCACAACCATTTCAGATACAGTGGTCCCAAAGAGTGAGTCTTGACCCTTAATTCATTGAGGATTAGTAGATTTTGGGGGATATTGTATGCATCACAACATCACACAGCCAATCATTTCACATCACAAAAAAGTCAAACAACAACTCTTAACTTTGATTAGCACATTCATTGGCAGGAACAAGTTTTGTAAGGGTGATTTTTTAGTTCAAGTTGTGGATACATTTGAACCGATTTGTTTAGGCCATGAGAGGTTGCAAGAGTGTATATGATAAACTTGCTAATCATGTTACCAATCAACAAAACTACTGGGAAGGTCACCTGGTTTTTCAGGTATTTTCTGTGTCTCATGCTTTTTGTGGTAGCTAGGGGGTTGCTATGGGTCCTAACCTAGTGTAACTGAGTCAGGATCACTTGGCATGGAAGATCTCTCCAGTTATTTACAGACAAACAACTCAGCAGGGTTATTATATGCCTAGGAGCACTATGAGTTTTTCCATGGACAAGGGTAACTCCCCCCTTTGGACAGGCTTTGCTCTGAGGTGGCTGGTTTCTCAAAAAGGGAGTCACATCAGTTTCTCACTCCATTTAAATAACTCCATTTTGAAACCTGAGGTCATTATTAGAGGTCAATTTTCACCAGGCACACCCACAGAGCCCCCTAATATGGCCTCAGACAAATTACTTGCCACCACCCTGATAAACTGAATAAAGCCGCTGGCAGGCTTTCCTCTCCTGATAAGAGTGAAAGGTGAGAATATCAGGATGGAGACCACCAGACCAGATATTTCTGACTTCAGGGTAAATGAGAAATCTGGTGGCACCTGATAATTACAAGGTGTGGTAAAAAATAAAAAATAAAAACAAAATTAGTATAAAAAATAGAGCTAATAAACAGTGATTTAGCCAGCCTAAAAAAGTATATACTCCAGCAGGAGAGCCTGATGTGGACCTACACTGACATCCCATCACTTGCCATCATTTTCCTATTCTCTGTGTGATCCTCACTGCTCTCAAACTCTACCGCCTTGTCTGGACCTTTGTGAGAGCTGCAACTTCTCCCTGTGTCCCTCTCCTCAACTGTTTGTCCACTCCCCACCAGAAAAAGCCTGTTTTGGTTTGGGACCTGATTACTGCTGTCTGAGTGAGTGTGCATCTGCAGGACATAAACCTAAGGTTTGAGAGTTTTGAACTTAGCATTCAGAGGAAATGTCTGTCACTAGCCTGTCATGATTAAATCTGTTTTGCAATGTTCAGAATTAATCTAAAATTGTTTTCTGGGAATTAATTAATCTAGAATTGCTTGGTGTTATTTGATTATCTCCACTGCAGAGCCTATCATTAAGGATTGTTGTTTTCTTCATTAGGAACCTATAGAGTAAAGTTGAATTTAGAATTTGAGTGAATAAAGAATTGAAAGGGGCAGAAATGCATGGATATTCTTTATTTCTCCCCTTGACTTCAATGTCACAAATTTGCTCCCTGGAAACATGTTGTTATTATTTTTAAAGTATTAAATTAAGGAATTTTCATCACTAAAGATTATTATTATCTTCAATTCTAAATGTTGAATTTACTTTTGGCATTATCTCTGTCCTTTGACTGTTATTGTTATGGCTATTTACTGGTAATTAGGCCTTGCTTTCCCAATGCTGAAGTATAACACCAGAGAAGCACATCAAGACAAGTTTAGAGTGGAAAGTTGAAGCTTTATTAAAGGACAGAAGAAAAGACTTCTCCCTGGAGGAAGAGGGGGACCCAATGTAGTGGTACCCCCTTTCTCCACAGAAAAGTCCACTTCACCATGGCTGATTTGGGAACTGTCAGCCAAAGAGTCTCTGCAAAATAGTTCAATGTAGATAAACTTTCTATTTTTGTGTTGCCCTGTTTACTTGGCCACTGGCCAAGGTGCTGGACACCCCTTTACTATTTTCACAAATATATCCAGTATAGTACTTTGAAGAAATAGCAAACAAGGCCTCTGGCCTTGAGCTAGGCTTCACAGAGATGTCTACATTTTTAAGATAAGTTACAAATTGGCTCCATGGTAACAGCTGGCAGAGGGAGGAAGAAAGGGTAGAAGAAGTTCTCCTCTTCTCAAGTGTTGTCCTTGAAGGGTTAACTTGCCCAGACAGTGAAAGAAAAAGCTGCTTTTATGTGAACTTCTGCAGACTGTAAACTTCTGAGCCCCTCTACTTACATGCTGGGTATAAAACTCTGAAATTCCCTGAACTTGGAGGGATTGATTAATAACAGCAAAAGCTGTGCTCTCTGAACCTGGATGTAGCCAAATGAAACTGTTTCTTTCTATCTTCAGTGCCTTGCTTCATTTGTCCCTACAACAAACTGGGACACAGCACTGGAGGGAGTATTGTCACATGTGATGAGTCAGGTTTTGCAAGAGAAAACACCAACTGGGCTGCTATTTCATACATCTTTTCTACTTAGAGTAGCAATCTGACTCTGATTATCACCCCCAAACCTCTCCCCACAACAAGAGGCCTTTACATATAAGGGTCTGCTGACTGTCCCATGTCAGTCACATGTTATTTGGAAGCCAATGACAGATCCACATGGCTCCACCACGAATGTTTTATCAGACACCTGCACTCCACTGCTCCAAGGCCAGTTCCCAGCAGGCTCCAACTCAATGGCATCTCTGTTCTACACCATTTTTATGAATTCGAGTCAATAAAGGAACTATCTTGTTCTGTAATGATGAGCAACAGGAGATCGGATGGATCTCCAGTTCAGAAATTCCTCGTCATGACAATTTCAAATATTTCACTGTATTGGTCTAGACATCATTCAAGGATGAAGAAGGTGGCACTGTGGGTCTTGATTCTTTCAGGAACTATTAAGGGGTGAGAAAACTCCATTCATAGAATAATATATATGAGAGAGAGAGAGAGAGAGAGAGAGAGAGAGAGAGAGAGAGAGAAATATATATTAAATACATGTAAAAGTAGCAATAGATATGCAAATCCAAATTCTAAAAAGAACATATATCATTCAAAGATCACAAAAGTATTCATTTGACTCATACAAACTAGGGGTAGAATTGTGGCTCAGGGTTAGAGTGCCCCTGACTTCAATCCCTGGTCTCTCCCCCGCCAAAAAAAATGGGACTGAGTAAATAGCTCAGCATATAGAGTGCTTGCCTTCTAAGTATGAGGCCCTGGGGTCAATCCTCAGTACAGAGATTGAGGGGGGGGGGAGAGGGAGAGAGAGATTGAACTTGCATGTAATTTAAATTCAAGTTAGTCCCACTTCTATTTTTTCCTGCCACACCAGAATAAAAGAGTTTCCTGAAATGTTTGGAAAGTTTCTGTGGTTATTTATTTATTTATTTATTATTTACTTATTTTTATTTGGTGCTGAGGATCGAACCCAAGACCTTGCATGTGATATGTGAGTGCTCTATCACTGAGCCACAACCCCAGCCCCTTCTGTGGGTTATTTTAATGAAATGGTCTGATCATAAATAAGTAAATAACAAATTAAATAATAAATAAATACACCCTCAATTGATGACCCATTACAGTTTTTAAAAAATTTTTAAATGGGACACATAGACCACATTTAGGAGAGATTCATTCTTTTTAATGTCACCTAATATTATTCTGCTTTTTTCTCATGTGAAAAATCTCAGAATTATAAATTAAAATAATTTAAAAATGCCCTCCAGTTCTTGAAGAAAAACATTATAAATGATGCATACATTTGAAATAAAACATGGGGAAATAATGATTAATAATGCTGAAAGTGGAGTTTTTAGATGAACCAAAATTTCTCAGTTTTCCATGAATCTGGGTGCTTGTTTCATAAATTTTGAAGAAAAAAAATTATTTAAGCAAGAAGAAATAGAACGGCCACCATATTATATGAGGATTGATATCAGAAAAAGAAATCCTTTTTGTGTGCCATCTTAGAAGTTTACTGATGGTTTTGGGCAGAACATGGAGCATAATGCATTTAAAATAGGCTTTGGAAAAGGCATCCTGACTACCATATGGGTTCACTTTTATTCATTCTGTGACCCATCCTTTTTCCTTTAAATTCAATAAGGAATCACTCCTGGGACAAAGGACTTTGTAGAAGGTGTTCCCACAAGTGGGATTCAAGGTCTTTTACTTTTGAAATAGACCTTAATGGTGCTCATTAACATCTTTCAGTTAGCCACCAGGTGTCTTTGAGTGAGGCACATTATCTGCATTACATGGTCATTATTAAACTTATTCTCTGTGAACAGAGAACCCTAGTTTTGGATATGTGAACAGAGAGTTAGAAAACTAGGGGTTTATTCTGAGACCTATGGAGAGATAGGCTGAAGTTCTGGATTTCAGGTTTTTGTTCTGAATTTGAGATACTGCTTCTGCTACATTTAAAAATCTCAGGACTCATGAAGAGAATGAGTTAAAAGCCAGCATCATCAAATGTGTGAGGCCCTAAGAACTTCAAAGTGACCCTGTTTCTAAATAAAAATATTTAAAAAAGGATGTGAATGTGAATCAGGGGATGAACACCTCTGGGTTGAATTTCTGGTACCAAAAAAAAAAAAAAACAACAAACAAACACGCACACACACAAAAAAATAATAAACAAACAAACAAACAAACCCTCATGAGTAACAAGCCCTAAAATCAGCAGCCTCTATCATGCTTGAATACAACAAATGTAGTTGTGGTTCTCTCCTGGTAATTATCTCAGTCTTCATTATGCATTCTGGAGACATGCTGGAATCATGGGACATGGAAGCCCACAAAGGGCTTTAGAAAAAAGCTGGAAACACCTTACAATTATGGAACAAAATGCCCATGTTTTCAACTGTTGATCTAAGCCTCACTAGACTAGTCAGAGGGAGGTGATCGCTAATTTACCACAGAGAGACCCTCTGGCCACAAGACTCTGGAGAGGACCATGAGGACTCCCTAGCCATGACTACCAGTTTCCACCATTGCCACTTCTGTCAGCTTTAAGCCACCTTCCTACCCAGTCTCAAGATAACAAGGCACACTTACCATTTCCTGGCTCTCAGGGTTCTCAGTGTTCTCCCTGTGATTTGTTTTCAGATTCTGCATAGCACAGACACCTGGGCTTGGATCCAGGACAGAAGCCAACAAAAAGATTGAAAAAATGGTGGGCTCCAGACACCAAGGGAACAGAAGATTGTGGACGCCCTCCCCCTCATCACTGGCTGCATGAGGGTTGGACAGTTCTCACCTAAGAGACTGATTGGTCAAGGCTTCATGCCCTGCCTCCAACCTGAGGCAAGTGGGTGAAGAATCAAAGGCTGAATGACAGGCTGCTCCATTGTCACTGTTAAAAGACTATAGATCAGGGCTGAGGATATAGCTTAGTCAGTAGAGTGCTTTTTTGCTGATTAAGGCCATGAATTCAATCCCTTGCACTACACACACACACTCTACTCCCCCCCCAAAAAATAAGTAAAGGACTTTGGGGACTAGGGTTATGGATAAGAGGTAAAGCACGTCTCTAGCATGCGTGAGGTACTGGGTTCAACACCCAGCACTGCATTAAAAAGCCACCCAAGAGAGGATGTGGCTCAAATGGTACAGCACTCCCTGGCATGTGGGGGGCCCAGTTTTGATCATCAGCACCCCATGTTGTGTCCGCCAAAAACTAAAAGTAAATATTAAAAAAAGCCAACAAACAAACTACTAATGACATTTGCCAAAAATGAATGAGAACCAAATCTAGATGAATACTCTGACCTCTGTCTCTATATTCATGTGTCAATAAGCAAGAAGGTAAACTTCTCTGTGTCTAATCACTAAAATAAGGGGATAGTGATCGTTTTCTTCAGTGGGAAGTGATTAAAAATCATTATTATGTATAAAGAACTTTAAATGTGAAAAATCTATTTTGGACATGTATAATGATTTTGGACATGTATAAAAATATTGTGTAACTAACAATCATTTGTAATTTTATTATATAGTAGTTAATAAGAACCACAGAGATGCTATACCTATAAAGAACAGTCATTCTTTTCCTTTCATGAAAAAAAACATCACCATAGTTTGAACTTATAGTTATTATGAAGCTAGTCATACTTAAAATTCTTCCTCCATTCAGTATTACTCTTTCAACAATGTTTGTTAGTTTATTTTCACCACATTATGGTGTTTCTTTTTTTCTTTCTTTTTTTCTCTTTTTTATTGGTTGTTCAAAACAATAAAAAGTTCTTGACATATCATATTTCATATATTAGATTCAAATGGGTTATGAACTCCCATTTTTAGCCCAAATACAGATTGCAGATTCACATCGGTTACACATCCACATTTTTACATAATGCCATTAGTAACTGTTGTATTCTGCTACCTTTCCTATCCTCTACTATCTCCCCTCCCCTCTTCTCTAAACCAGCTACTGTAATTCATTTCTCTCCTTGTTTTTTTCCCATTCCCCTCACAAGCTCTTATATGTAATTTTGTAAAACAATGAGGTTCTCCTTCCATTTTCATGCAATTTCCCTTTTCTCTCCCTTTCCCTCCCACCTCATGTCTCTGTTTAATATTAATCTTTTCCTCCTGCTCTTCCTCCTTGCTCTGTTCTTAGTAGCTCTCATTATATCAAAGAAGACATTTGCATTTGATTTTTAGGGATTGGCTAGCTTCACTTAGCATAATCTTCTCTAATGCCATCCATTTCCCTGCAAATTCCATGATTTTGTCACTTTTTAGTGCTGAGTAATACTCCACTGGGTATAAATGCCACATTTTTTATCCATTCATCTATTGAAGGGCATCTGGGTTGGTTCCACAGTCCAGGTATTGTGATTTGTGATGCTATGAACATTGATGTGGCAGTATCCCTTTAGTACACTCTTTTAAGGTCTTCAGGGAATAGTCCAAGAAGGGCAATAGCTAGGTGAAATGGTGATTTGACCCATATTTTTTCAATCAAAAATTCTAAAGTATAAATCATCTACTATGACTGTTTAGCCTAAAGCAAGATACTCATTGAATACAGTATAAGCAGAAAGCCATAATTTTGTCAGAAAGATAACACTTGTAAATTCAGGTACTATCTATAGTTACTGGCTTGGTTAGGTATCTAATTGTTACTATCTATAGAAACCAATCAATTGAACAAAAGTTTCAGGCAATTAATACCTGAGTAAAATAGTGCTTTTGTTTATGTAGTAATACTAAGTTTATATATCTTTCTTTTCTAACAAGCTAAACATAGCATCAAAACCCCAATCTCTCAATATACAGGAATTTAACCAAGACTTTTTACTGAACAACCAATTTATTCAGTTAAGTGAGTTTAGTGATTAATGCCTGAGCCAAAATGCTTTTTCTCTGCATGCAAATCTGGGTCAGCTTCATGTAACATAAGGTCAAATGATTATAGGAATCCTCAAAGTTCAGCACTGCACAAAAACAGCATGAATAATTTTCTTTCAAAAATGTTAAAAACTGATGTTACCAATCTACCACTGCATTTATTGAAAATCACAATGTTTTACCCAGGAGACATCTAATTTTCTGCACCACAACTCACTTTAAAAGGCTCCAGTGTAAATTCATTGCAGAATGTATTTCTAGGTAAATAAATAATTTGAAGCATGTATGAAATTTTTGAATAGATGCCAATTAAACAGGAGAGAAGAGCTGAAAAAATAAATTGTCATTTTAATTTTAAAGTAGTTTATCTTGAGCTATTACCATTGACAGTAGTTAGAGAGTCAGGCCATTTCTCTATTGAGGGCTCTTAATTTGTATCATACTATCAGCACAGTAGAAAACACATCTTTTGAATTCTCTAAGGCAAAAAATGTATTATTTTCTCAAGTTTCTTTGAGTGAATAATTGTCTCAAAAAAAATTTCTACTCTAAAATACTGCTATTATATAGTCTTGGTCAATCCACTGTTTTCTCAATAGACTGAAAACCATTACACATTGTTAGCAGTCTTACTTCAAAATTCCTTTGGTGGTATTCCTGAAAAATATGAATACTGAGACCTTTTACTTCCTACAGGGAAATCCTCTTCCATCACCTTATAATCCTAATTAAGAGTGGAAAGAAGTATCTTGTTTTTCAAGTTTTTATACCTATATATGTTTGTATACAATAATATATAAAATTCTATAAAGTAATTTATAAATATATATATATATATATATATATATATATATATATATATATATATATATATATACCCACACATTGCCTACATAAAAATTACTTTAAGGATAATATGTTTAATATACCTGGAGAATATTACTTCAATGTGGTCTCTTGTACATGAATTCATGTAGCTGGTTTCAGTGGTACACGCCAGAGTCTTGGGATGCTGAGGCAGGATGATTGTGAGTTCCAAGCCAGCCTCAGCAATTTAGCGAGTCCCTCAGCAACTGAACTCAGTGATATCCTGTTTCTAAATAAAATACAAAAAAAGGGCTGAGTATGTGGATCAGTGGTTAAGCATCACTGGGTCCAATCCTTGGTACCAAAAAAATAAATAAATAAATAAATAAGGAATGCATTCCTGCAATCATGTAGGCATGCATAATGCAGAAGTACATGGATTCAAGTTTAAACAAAAATAAACATGGTAAAATTTTACTAAACTCCAATAGTTGGTAAAAAAAAAATTAAAGAAACTAAGTGTTAAAATACTTACATATTTACTGGAATACCATGAACTATTATCAATTATGTTGTAAACATTGACAACATGAACATTTAATAAACTATAATGTTATCAGAAAAAAATATTTTTTAAATATTACACTTAACATTATCACTTGCTATATAGTAACAGGGAGGCATCATTTAATCTTAATGCCTTCACATTTTAGGGTCTAAGTTTTAGACAGAAGAAGACCATCACTAGT
The DNA here is from genome assembly GCF_048772815.1 of Callospermophilus lateralis. NCBI lineage: Eukaryota > Metazoa > Chordata > Mammalia > Rodentia > Sciuridae > Callospermophilus > Callospermophilus lateralis. The sequence continues at coordinate 28,327 of NW_027517914.1, forward strand.
CTTTGGCTATGTGGGCCTACAGATACCTAATGTTAAAAAATCTACAGAATTTACAGTTATTGAATGAATTAATTTGGGAGTATTATGACTATGGGTAATTAATTTTTTCTTTGATTTACCTTTTTTTATAGACTTCACAGGATGTTCTACTTTTGTAATAAGAATATTCCCTTTCAAAAAAAAATTTAATACAATTAAAAGTAAATTAAGACTTGGAATAGATTTAGTTTTTAGTAATCAAAAAAAAAAAAAAACTTTGGGGCTATGAAGGCAATATAGTACATGGGTTGAAAGTTTGCATTTTAGAGTTATGCTTTTCTGATTCTGAATTCTATCTCTGCCTCTCCTACTTAACAAGGAACACAGCTCTCTAGACAATGGTGTTGTAAACTTCAAATACAATAGTGCTTGCAAGGTACTTGGCACTCATAGTTAGTTTCAAAGTATAGTTGCTTTTATTATTACCTTAAAATCTAATTTTAATAAAATGAACAACCCACAAACTATTAGACATTTCACACTTTGTACTCTTTTTGACAATAAAATATTTCTAAACCTTTAACTCATACTTGGACCTGGGCAAATACTCAATTTATATTGTATTTTCCACTTAACATATTATTCTAGGGTAGTGAAAAAGGCAACCATTTCTCATGGCAATGACAAACATGTCCACCTGTAAGTCATCTTTGATACTGGAAACTGGAAACTACTCATTCCTTTAAATAAGAAACACAACCCTTCATTTGAAATACAAGTTATATTATACTCACAAACATATGGACAAAAGTGTTAGGGAATAATTGGTTGTGGTTGTTTTTCCTTTTCTGTGAAGGTGAGGATTAAACCCAAGGCCTTACAATTGCTAGGCAAATGCTCTACCACTGAGGTATACTCCCAGTCCCAAATATATGTATTGCATACAATCTCTTTAAAAAATCTCTTATGTATGTCATTAGTAACAAAATATGCTTATTACAAGATGATTTTTTTTTTCAGAGTAGAAATTAGAAATTTATTAAAGGACAGCAGAAAAGACTTCTCCCGGAGGAAGAAGGGGACCCAAAAGGTGGGAATCCGTGGAAGGGCTGTTCTTTCGCCTTTTTATACTTTTGGTGATAGAATATAGGTTGAAGGGGTTAGGACACAGGTGGGCCCAATTATCACCTTTTGGGATGGGCTTATCATTTCTCTAGGATGGGCTATCTCCAAATCTGTTGGGGGCTGTTTCCTGAGCTCCATTAACATTTCTTTGAGGTGGACTTTGGCCTAGGGCCTTTTCAGGACTTCATTAACATTCCATGAATTGTCCTGCGTTTTCCCTGAGTCATTCCCAGCATGGCCTCCATTTTAGATTTCACTCGATATTAGACCCGATTTACCTAACTACACTGACTACCTAACTTTAAATCTGGCTTCATTCCCCCCTCTAATTTGGGAACTCCTTACTGCTGTAAGCAAGGGGGGCGAAGAAAATCTTTCTGGCTTCTTCAGGCTGAAAAGGGACGGTGTGGGGCAAGCAGTTTGGAATCTCCCTTTAAAAATCGGGTCTATCGAGTGGGTCCATGATAGAAGTCTGATTGAGAAGTAATAGACTGGAAGGCTATTTGAGTGATGGGTGGTCTATAAGAGAAACAAGAATTCATTAGTACTGGAACCAGATTGATGCAGCAATAAATCCCATAGCACAGGAATATGCCAATGAGTATGATGGCAAAGACAAAGACTAACAATGATTTCCAAGAGGAATTACCAAGAACCAGGAGCTAAGATATTGTTTCCATGACAAAGTTGCTGAGGACATGGCTTCTATCTGAGCATGTAAATCTTTAAGGATATTCGTCTCATTGCCAGAATTGTCAGGGGTGCAAACACAACACTTAACTTTTAGAATTACAGATGTCCTTTTCCTTAAGATACAGTTTAAAAACTTAATATCATCTGAGCTTGCAAAATCCTTTTACTAGTATGACCTCTGTGTCTAATAGAGAAATATTTAATTCTGTTACTTAGGGCTGGATAACCATACTAGCAAACATTAAGCCTACCTGCATAGGTTAGAAATAAAGGCCTTGAACTAAAAACTACTCTGGCAGTTTCTTTTGATAGTAATCAGGCATTCCTGTCTGAGAATCTCTTTTGAAGCCTCCTGTTTACTTATTTATGGAAGTTACATTTAACTATTATTTTATTTAAAATGCCCAGGAATAGCTGTGTTTTGGCTTTGATTGTCTTTGCTAAGTGTTTAAGATGAAGCAAGTCAAACTGACTTTTGTTTCTATCTATTGTTAACAGTCAGCTGAGTTTCCTTGGGAGTCCTCGGGAACTTGCAGCAGCTTCTCAGATCTGCTAGTGCCACTTGTGCTAGGATGGGTCCAGGCCTTGCTTGACCATGTGGCTTCCCTTGGAAGCATCAGGGATGTCTCCATTTTCTGATGACCCTCCTCTTCACAGCAAATGCACTGATTGGCTTTCGGTCCTCCACTGGTCTCATTAATCTCCCTGATTGGGAGGTTATGTGGCGTAGAGTTGCAAAGCTCTTTGGAAAAGTCCCCTATCCCCTGACTCAGACTGACTCAGAGGGCAAGAGCCAAATTTTTAATTTTAAAACTTAATCTTTTCTTAGTTCAATATTTATTTCCAGATAATCATATGAATAAATAAATCATGTATGCTAATTTTACGATATGCAATGTAAATAAATTGAATCATCTTCCAGAATAATTAAGGTAAAATCCCTTTGCATAATAGCAATTTTTACCATCCAAATATCTAAAATAATAGCTTTCTTCATTTTCATACCTCTTAGTTAATAAGTAAGCTCATGTGTTTTAAAATAATACTTAACCTTACTGATTGAATATAAGTCAAGGAAAAGTAGGATCTTTTGATTTGGCAATAGGAAGGAAACATTTAAAATTTAAAGGAAATTAAGCTTTTTAAAGTATTTCTTCAAAATTTCCAAAAATCAATATTACATAAGGTAAAATTTTTATTTTTCTGTTCTCCAAAAAAATACTAGTTCATCCTTAGCTACCTTATACCCTAAAACAAAATCCTGATTCAATGAAATATGTATTTTTATCTTTAAGGGTTCTAAAATGGTAAGATATTTCTTACTGTTCATATAACTGGAAATATAATAATTATGCTTAAACATTTTCACTTTAGATTCTAGATTATAATATCTTGTATTTTCAAAAACTCTCCTAGTAATTGAATTTCTACATTTATCTCAGTTTTTAAATACACATATTAATTAGTAATTCATACTTTAATATGTAGCATGTTATAATGAATTAAATGCTTAAAAATTACAAGACAATGATAGCGAGGGTATTTTAAATGTTCTAAAGATTAGTATCTCCCATTTATATTGCTTTGCTACATAATTTAACAAATGGAATTGCAGACTCAATATAGCAGAGTGAATCTGTGCTACCTCATCATGCACAGTTTTTTCTAGCTTCATAAATGACATTATGATCTTGGATTTGGATTTCACCTTTCTGTGTGCTAAAGAACTACATCTTGGGTTAACTGAATCTATTTCACAAGACTGTTGGAAAAAAAATTCAAAGTGGTTTTATAGAAATATACTAGACAAATTTAAGATATAATCTATTAGAACTTAATTTTCTTTATTTCACAATGTTACATTACTGGAACTCATATGCCAAAATGCCCCAAGACAATTGATACAAATCCACTGAGAATATTACATTCAGAGAACTGTAATTACTGGTTAGTAATTCAATTTTCCAAAGAGGCAAATACTGGATCACTTGCTCTCCCAGAAAAAGAGAAAGGAAAAAAAAGTTTTAAATGAAACTTGAATATGTAACTTGGACATTTTACAAAGTAGTTCATATTTTTTAGTTGTAATTTCTTCATGGATATGAACTTGCTCTTCAGAGATAATATCCCTTCTAAGCTCATCACATTTATTTCTTTCCTAAAAAATACAAAAACAGAATCACTTAAGTATTTAAATTCTTAATTTTTTTTTACTATTAGAAATATATCACTACAAAGAAACACATATTAAGCTGCATACTCTTAAGTACATATTATATCATTATGAAAAAGCATTTATTTTTCTCTTGCAAACTTATTATGTAAAGCCTAAAACAAAACAGCATTAAAATATTTTTTTACAATAACTCTGGACCTTTTCTTAAGTGTATTCTTAAGTTCTTAAAAATTTCTTGAATCATTATTTATCTTTAAAGATTTGTGAATATATTTAGCTATAATTAGACAAGAATTTAATTTTGCTTTATAAAGTTTATGGAAATAATATCATCTCATGGGAAGGCTGGAATATTTTAATATCTGTCTGACTTTTGTTGTGTGTTTTCTGCATCTGCAAAGGTAAATGTAACTCAATAGTTTTTGTTTTATAAGCTAGCAATGAATTTGTAAAATTGGAGAGACTATTAAGTGTATTTCATACAAAAAAATAGTTTTAGATCCCTACATATTCTGGACCCTTTATCATGTAGTTTTTGTACTTTGGACTTTTCAGATATTTTCTATTCCATATGATGGTTCAGTCAAATGTGAAACTTCTTTGAAATTCAAGGTATTACATGATTTCTTCTATATAAAATATTTTCTTTAGAAAATTTTACATACCCTTATCAAGTCTGAAACCAAGGTTGTAATTTTAAAATGGGAATGAATACTTTATGTTGAATTTATTATCCCACAAAAATAATAATGCATAAATATCATGTTTAAACAATCATGGATAAACCTTCTATAAAAGCAAATCTTAATGTGTCTATTCATTGGGAGCACACTCTCTCTCTTATAAGAAACAATAGAGCAAATGCAGAGATTTTCCTATACAAATCGAGACATGCCTGATTGAACTGTGAGAAAGTCTCAGGAGATGTCTTCCTAAAATATCATCTGTCAAGAAACTTTATCTTTAAAGACTGGAATTGAAAGATCTCAGGCCCACCCGTGAGGAACTCATGTTTACATAGATCTGTGCCTGAGAGTTGGCTGGGCGTAAGAGCCAGAATTCAAGATACGCGCAAAGAGGAGCAGATTCATATTTCTGAAATCTCCTCTCTCCTTGACAGAAAAATATTTAACTGTAACTTGATATTGTCTATAATGTCATTTCCATATACCTTTTGAAAAAGATACCACCAGGAAACAACTAAACATTCTATAATACATTTCTCTGTTTTTTTTGCAACAAGGTGAATTCACCTTCCCATGGCTTTCTCAAGATCATAAATAAAAAGCACTGCATGAGAATACACAAAGAAAGCAAAGTAAACTAAGGACAAAATGAATTTCCTGTCTATATTCTTCATGGTGGTAATTTCTTAAAATATAATAATGGAATTGTTTAGTTTCATCTTTAAGTATTGAAATTGATGAAAAGAATTTGACAACACATAAAAATATGTAAGCTAGTATGTGACTAGAGGTTGCCATGTAAACTAAATGAAATGATTAAATGTAAAAATGAAAATGTAACAGGACTTATATAGTCTTTGTGTTTTAACAAATTACAATTTTCATTTTGGGTATATGTGGATTTTATTGTACGTGTACCTTAAAAACATTAATTTTCTGAGGGCAGACCATTAATTGGGTCCAATTCATTCTTAACATGAATTGTAAACTCTCTATTATTCAATCTTCCCTCAGTCTGATAGCTGTGAACTCCCAGGTTATCATGAGTATGGCTAAGATGCACTGTGCAGTGCTCATTCAACAAAATGTTGCTGTGGTGCTTGAGTTCCTGTGGTTCTTGATGCCTGAGGTAGTTTTTATTCTTTTGCCCAGATTGCATTCCATACTTTCATCAAAGTTTTAGAGATGTATCTCAATGCCATCTAGAAAATATCTATTTTCTTAGTAATGGACCCCAACAACACATTGCAGTAATACGTTAAATCTATAAATCCTTCAAAGCCTATAGTAAGTCTTTCTAAAAAGGACTGGAGATGTGTCAACTCACAGAAATGCAATAAAGTATTATTGATTTTTGTTAATGATATGCTCATACTGATTACAAATTTCATAGTGTTATAATTGAATATGACATGTAGTAACAATACAGTTACATAGAAAATGACAAGTAAAGCAGTACTATGTATAACTATTTCTAATTTACATGGCAAGTTTGAGGCTAAATTTATTTAAATTTCCATTTGTGTAGCCAATAGATAGCCAAATTATTTTTTCAAGCTTTGTGTGTATGTGTGATGTGTGTGTGTGTGTATATATATATATATATATATATATATATATATATATATATATATATATATCAAAATATTTCTATATACTTTCACACTCTAAATAATATTACATAATATTATTGTGGTAATATTTCCTTACTAATGAATAATTAACAACACATAAGATTTATATCAGAATATATTCTTGAAAATGTTCTGTAAAATATTTTAGCTGGATAATTTAAGTGTATAAGCAAAGCTGAAATTTTAAATTTAAATTCCAGGTAAGATTATGATACAGTAATTAAAAAAATACTATGTTAAAAAAAAAACATATAATGGCCCAGGAATTTTTAATGATTTGTGTGCAGACCTTTGTAGTTAACCTCAGAAACACAAATCTGAGCTAGATGTTTTTAAATAGCAGATGATTATTAACCAACTTAAAAGTCTAATGGAAATTTGTTCATAATTGTCTATTATTTAAAAGCAGTACTCTTTATAGTTTGAATCTGGTGCTACCAGAATCATTACACTAGGAAAAATACTAACAAGCATAAGCTTCTTCTAACCGATAGATATTTTCTGACATGTTGCTCACCATCTCTAGCAGTCAGAGAAATGCAAAGCAAAACCACCCTAAGATTGGCAGCCATTAGGAAGTCAAACAACAACAGCTGCTGGCGAGGATGTGGGGAAAAGGGTACTCTTGTACATTGCTGGTGGGACTGCAAATTGGTGCGGCCAATTTCGAAAGCAGTATGGAGATTCCTGGGAAACCTGGGAATGGAATCACCATTTGACCCAGCTATTGCCTCTCTCAGACTATTCCCTGAAGACCTTAAAAGAGCGTACTACAGGGATACTGCCACATCGATGTTCATAGCAGCACAATTCACAATAGCTAGACTGTGGAACCAACCTAGATGCCCTTCAATAGATGAATGGATAAAAACAATGTGCCATTTATGCACAATGGAGTATTATGCAGGACTAAAAAATGACAAAATCATGGAATTTGCAGGGAAATGGATGGCATTAGAGCAGATTATGCTAAGTGAAGCTAGCCAATCCCTAAAAAACAAATGCCAAATGTCTTCTTTGATATAATGAGAACAACTAAGAACAGAGCAGGGAGGAAGAGCAGGAGGAAAAGATTAACATTAAACAGAGACATGAGGTGGGAGGGAAAGGGAGAGAAAAGGGAAATTGCATGCAAATGCAAGGAGACCCTCATTGTTATACAAAATTACATATAAGAGGTTGTGAGGAAAATGGGAAAAAACTTATTCTAACCTATAGATATTTTATGACATGTTGCTAGTATAAACATGGTGGTTACTTATTGCATGAGGATCAGAAAAAAATGGCAAGCACTTTACATTAACTGTTATTATTATTTGCAAAAAGTCAAATACAAATGTCAATACACACACATATATTCTGTGATAAAATTTCTTTGATCTTACATTTATTTTTATTTTCTTTATAATGACATTTATTTTAACATCTTCTATAAATCAGGCAACTGTAAGAACCACTTACCCCCTCGCACGTATGAAAACACTTGCCTGTTAACTGCTAAATACCTGGCACTTAGAATGTACCTCATTCATTTAATGAGCTCAAAAATAACCTTTGCAAGAAATAACTAGTGGGGCTGTGGTATTCAGTGATAGGGTTTTAATCCTCAGCACCACATTAAAAGAAATAAATAAAAGAAAGGTATCGTGCACATTTGTATCTAAAAATATTTTTAAAAAATAACGGATGATTACATTATAACACTACTTTTCAACTTTATTTTGTTCAACAACCTGAGTTAGCATGCCCTTATCAACCTTCCTGCCTATAACAATATATTGTTTCACAGATAAACTTTCACTTCTCACATGAAGTTCCCTTTCAGAAGGAAAATGCATCCTATTCCCTGGTTCCTACACTCATTGACTTTTTTTTTTCTTCACTAAATCTAAAATTACTGCCAATATAAGTTTTAGAAAGCCACATGAACCCTGAGAACTGAAATTGTAGCAGTCTTGAACTCAGACAGTTAGCATGAAAACCAAAGAAGGCACTGACCTCCTGGTGGACTCCCCAGAAGCACCCAGTTAGGAAAAATGGGCTCTGCTTGACATCACTGACCATCCAGTGTTCCTAGCTAAGTTCTTGAAACCTTCTATTCAATGCCTTTTCCTTCAGTTCTAAAGCAAACATTCAAAACTTGAATAAACTAAAATTTACCTCAGCAAAATGATTCAATAACTTCCATGATATTAAATGTTTTCTTCTTTAACTAACGTGATCAATATTAGAAAAGGGGAGGGAGAGTATAGTGTGCATAACAGAATGAAGACAAATAGAACGAATGTGTTTTCTCTATATTATATTTGATTTTTTTAAAAAAATGGTTCTATCAATACTCAGATCTGTCCTGAAGGTTTGCAAGCTCACTTTGCCACTGAGATAGCCCTAGTCCACAGAGAAGAAAAACTGTCTAATAATTTAAGGTGAATGTCAGAGATGCAGTATAAATCATACCATCATTTTCATTTTAATTCAGGACAAAAGTAATATTTATTTTCTCTGTGACCCATAGATGCAATACTCTTGCAATTATTAAGTTCCTTAGATGATTATATAATTCCTCAGAGTCTTATTGCTACATGGGAAAACTAATAATTGCATAAATGTCAATTATTTGAGAATTAATTTATAAGAGTTGTGCAAGATTGGAGAATATAACAATTGAGATTTTTTAGGTTTTATTTCTGATTGATATAATAGGATGTTTAAACACTTGTATACATTGTATAATCATAGATTCATGGTAAACAACAAATCCTTCTTAATTATTTATCATTTCTTAAAGTTAGAACCTTCAGAATTCTCCCTTCAATTCTTTATACATTATTGCTAAGTCACTCTACTTTACAATAAAACTCCAGAAATTATTCCTTCTAACTATAAAACTATTCCCATTGACAACTTCCCTACCCCTTCTAAATCTTGCCTAACCACTATTCTACTCTCAACTTTTAGGAGATCAACAGGTTTAGAGTTTATTGTTTTTCACTGAGTCTTTTTACTGAAAATAATGCTTTTACATTTTATTTGAAATAGAGATAATAGATAATAAATCTTGAGAGCTTCTGAATTAGATCATTAAAATAAACAACTCATTTTAAAAACCTAAAAAATGGGTAACAAACAAATAATCTTAGAGAAGATATTACTTTAGATGTGGATACAAATGTGCATGTCCAAGTGTGTACACATGTTCATGTACACAGTAAAAAAAAGAATTGCAGGGCCTGGGGTTGTGGCCAGTGGTAGTATGCTTGCCCAGCACATATGAGGCACTGGGTTCTGACCTCAGCACCACATAAAAATACATAAAACAAAGGCATTTTGTCCAACTACAACTAAAAAATATTTAAAATAAATACATGAATAAATACATAAATAAATAAAGAGAATTGCAATTCAATAAAAAGAAGAGGATTTTTTCAATGAACAAATTTGCTTCATTTGAAAATCAAATTGGATCTTGATAACATACCATAATCAATTCCAGATGGATTCAACATTTTTGGGGGGTCACCCCACCAGCTGTGATTACAGGTGTGTGTCACTGCATCCCGAAGACTTAACACTTAGATGACAAAATTAGAATGAAATAAGTGAAATCAAAGAAATAGATGTGGATAACTAACTTTGGAATAACTAATTTTGCAATTGAGAAGAAGGTTGTAAGACTAGGAATAAAGGAGAAATTCACAAGTTTATTATATTTTGCAATATAAATAATAAAACATTAGAATCACTGAACAGACTCATATGGAATAAAAGAAATAAAAAAAGATAATATCATATATATATATATGATATTATCTATAACTTTTCCATATATACAACCTATAAATAAATAAAAAATTTACATAAATTTATATATGTATGTGTATGTATATATATATATATATATATATATAT
>NW_027517915.1:0-38478 GCF_048772815.1 Callospermophilus lateralis
GAAAGTGTTTTTCGCCAGTCTCTGCATGGGGTACTTCAAGAGGAAACAAACCATAGAGAAAGAACTTAGAACTACTTCATTTGGTCAAGTTTCAAGGAGCTAGCACAAACAGTGTTTGATTTAGAATTCCAAACACAGCTATCTATGTAGCAGAAAACAGAGTGAAACCTAAAAATTCAAAGTGTTACTGGAAACGAACGCTTGAACCTAGAAGAGTGAAAGTTGGGCAGCCAAGTGAGATTAGTGAACTGATCATTACCACCAAGTATCATCAAGATTTGGTGAAAAAATGTTTGCTGAGATTTCAGGAAACTAGTAGTTTTTTGGAAGCTTGGCAACCCCTTTCAAACGAAAGTGTTTTTCGCCAGTCTCTGCATGGGGTACTTCAAGAGGAAACAAACCATAGAGATAGAACTTATAACTATTTCGTTTTGTCAAGTTTCACGCAGCTAGCACAAACCGTGTTTGACTCAGAGTTTCAAACACATCTCTCTATATAGCAGAAAACAGAGTGAAACCTAAAAATTCAAAGTGTTACTGGAAACGAACGCTTGAACCTAGAAGAGTGAAAGTTGGGCAGCCAATTGGGATTAGTGAACTGATCACTACCACCAAGTATCATCAAGTTTTGGTGAAAAAATGTTTGCTGAGATTTCAGCAAACTAGTAGTTTTTTGGACGCTTGGCAACCCCTTTCAAACGAAAGTGTTTTTCGCCAGTCTCTGCATGGGGTACTTCAAGAGGAAACAAACCATAGAGATAGAACTTAGAACTACTTCATTTGGTCAAGTTTCAAGCAGCTAGCACAAACCGTGTTTGATTTAGAATTCCAAACACATCTATCTATATAGCAGAAAACAGAGTGAAACCTAAAAATTCAAAGTGTTACTGGAAACGAACGCTTGAACCTAGAAGAGTGAAAGTTGGGCAGCCAAGTGGGATTAGTGAACTGATCATTACCACCAAGTATCATCAAGTTTTGGTGAAAAAATGTTTGCTGAGATTTCAGCAAACTAGTAGTTTTTTGGAAGCTTGGCAACCCCTTTCAAACGAAAGTGTTTTTCGCCAGTCTCTGCATGGGGTACTTCAAGAGGAAACAAACCATAGAGATAGAACTTAGAACTACTTCATTTTGTCAAGTTTCAAGGAGCTAGCACAAACCGTGTTTGATTCAGAGTTTCAAACACATCTATCTATATAGCAGAAAACAGAGTGAAACCTAAAAATTCAAAGTGTTACTGGAAACGAACGCTTGAACCTAGAAGAGAGAAAGTTGGGCAGCCAAGTGGGATTAGTGAACTGATCATTACCACCAAGTATCATCAAGTTTTGGTGAAAAAATGTTTGCTGAGATTTCAGCAAACTAGTAATTTTTTGGAATCATGGCAACCCCTTTCAAACGAAAGTGTTTTTCGCCAGTCTCTGCATGGGGTACTTCAAGAGGAAACAAACCATAGAGAAAGAACTTAGAACTACTTCATTTGGTCAAGTTTCAAGGAGCTAGCACAAACAGTGTTTGATTTAGAATTCCAAACACAGCTATCTATGTAGCAGAAAACAGAGTGAAACCTAAAAATTCAAAGTGTTACTGGAAACGAACGCTTGAACCTAGAAGAGTGAAAGTTGGGCAGCCAAGTGAGATTAGTGAACTGATCATTACCACCAAGTATCATCAAGATTTGGTGAAAAAATGTTTGCTGAGATTTCAGCAAACTAGTAGTTTTTTGGAAGCTTGGCAACCCCTTTCAAACGAAAGTGTTTTGCGCCAGTCTCTGCATGGGGTACTTCAAGAGGAAACAAACCATAGAGATAGAACTTAGAACTATTTCGTTTTGTCAAGTTTCACGCAGCTAGCACAAACCGTGTTTGACTCAGAGTTTCAAACACATCTCTCTATATAGCAGAAAACAGAGTGAAACCTAAAAATTCAAAGTGTTACTGGAAACGAACGCTTGAACCTAGAAGAGTGAAAGTTGGGCAGCCAATTGGGATTAGTGAACTGATCACTACCACCAAGTATCATCAAGTTTTGGTGAAAAAATGTTTGCTGAGATTTCAGCAAACTAGTAGTTTTTTGGACGCTTGGCAACCCCTTTCAAACGAAAGTGTTTTTCGCCAGTCTCTGCATGGGGTACTTCAAAAGGAAACAAACCATAGAGATAGAACTTAGAACTACTTCATTTGGTCAAGTTTCAAGCAGCTAGCACAAACCGTGTTTGATTTAGAATTCCAAACACAGCTATCTATGTAGCAGAAAACAGAGTGAAACCTAAAAATTCAAAGTGTTACTGGAAACGAACGCTTGAACCTAGAAGAGTGAAAGTTGGGCAGCCAAGTGAGATTAGTGAACTGATCATTACCACCAAGTATCATCAAGATTTGGTGAAAAAATGTTTGCTGAGATTTCAGAAAACTAGTAGTTTTTTGGAAGCTTGGCAACCCCATTCAAACGAAAGTGTTTTTCGCCAGTTTCTGCATGGGGTACTTCAAGAGGAAACAAACCATAGAGATAGAACTTAGAACTACTTCATTTTGTCAAGTTTCAAGGAGCTAGCACAAACCATGTTTGATTCAGAGTTTCAAACACATCTATCTATATAGCAGAAAACAGAGTGAAACCTAAAAATTCAAAGTGTTACTGGAAACGAACGCTTGAACCTAGAAGAGAGAAAGTTGGGCAGCCAAGTGGGATTAGTGAACTGATCATTACCACCAAGTATCATCAAGTTTTGGTGAAAAAATGTTTGCTGAGATTTCAGCAAACTAGTAATTTTTTGGAATCATGGCAACCCCTTTCAAACGAAAGTGTTTTTCGCCAGTCTCTGCATGGGGTACTTCAAGAGGAAACAAACCATAGAGAAAGAACTTAGAACTACTTCATTTGGTCAAGTTTCAAGGAGCTAGCACAAACAGTGTTTGATTTAGAATTCCAAACACAGCTATCTATGTAGCAGAAAACAGAGTGAAACCTAAAAATTCAAAGTGTTACTGGAAACGAACGCTTGAACCTAGAAGAGTGAAAGTTGGGCAGCCAAGTGAGATTAGTGAACTGATCATTACCACCAAGTATCATCAAGATTTGGTGAAAAAATGTTTGCTGAGATTTCAGGAAACTAGTAGTTTTTTGGAAGCTTGGCAACCCCTTTCAAACGAAAGTGTTTTTCGCCAGTCTCTGCATGGGGTACTTCAAGAGGAAACAAACCATAGAGATAGAACTTATAACTATTTCGTTTTGTCAAGTTTCACGCAGCTAGCACAAACCGTGTTTGACTCAGAGTTTCAAACACATCTCTCTATATAGCAGAAAACAGAGTGAAACCTAAAAATTCAAAGTGTTACTGGAAACGAACGCTTGAACCTAGAAGAGTGAAAGTTGGGCAGCCAATTGGGATTAGTGAACTGATCACTACCACCAAGTATCATCAAGTTTTGGTGAAAAAATGTTTGCTGAGATTTCAGCAAACTAGTAGTTTTTTGGACGCTTGGCAACCCCTTTCAAACGAAAGTGTTTTTCGCCAGTCTCTGCATGGGGTACTTCAAGAGGAAACAAACCATAGAGATAGAACTTAGAACTACTTCATTTGGTCAAGTTTCAAGCAGCTAGCACAAACCGTGTTTGATTTAGAATTCCAAACACATCTATCTATATAGCAGAAAACAGAGTGAAACCTAAAAATTCAAAGTGTTACTGGAAACGAACGCTTGAACCTAGAAGAGTGAAAGTTGGGCAGCCAAGTGGGATTAGTGAACTGATCATTACCACCAAGTATCATCAAGTTTTGGTGAAAAAATGTTTCCTGTGATTTCAGCAAACTAGTAGTTTTTTGGAAGCTTGGCAACCCCTTTCAAACGAAAGTGTTTTTCGCCAGTCTCTGCATGGGGTACTTCAAGAGGAAACAAACCATAGAGATAGAACTTAGAACTACTTCATTTTGTCAAGTTTCAAGGAGCTAGCACAAACCGTGTTTGATTCAGAGTTTCAAACACATCTATCTATATAGCAGAAAACAGAGTGAAACCTAAAAATTCAAAGTGTTACTGGAAACGAACGCTTGAACCTAGAAGAGAGAAAGTTGGGCAGCCAAGTGGGATTAGTGAACTGATCATTACCACCAAGTATCATCAAGTTTTGGTGAAAAAATGTTTGCTGAGATTTCAGCAAACTAGTAATTTTTTGGAATCATGGCAACCCCTTTCAAACGAAAGTGTTTTTCGCCAGTCTCTGCATGGGGTACTTCAAGAGGAAACAAACCATAGAGAAAGAACTTAGAACTACTTCATTTGGTCAAGTTTCAAGGAGCTAGCACAAACAGTGTTTGATTTAGAATTCCAAACACAGCTATCTATGTAGCAGAAAACAGAGTGAAACCTAAAAATTCAAAGTGTTACTGGAAACGAACGCTTGAACCTAGAAGAGTGAAAGTTGGGCAGCCAAGTGAGATTAGTGAACTGATCATTACCACCAAGTATCATCAAGATTTGGTGAAAAAATGTTTGCTGAGATTTCAGCAAACTAGTAGTTTTTTGGAAGCTTGGCAACCCCTTTCAAACGAAAGTGTTTTGCGCCAGTCTCTGCATGGGGTACTTCAAGAGGAAACAAACCATAGAGATAGAACTTAGAACTATTTCGTTTTGTCAAGTTTCACGCAGCTAGCACAAACCGTGTTTGACTCAGAGTTTCAAACACATCTCTCTATATAGCAGAAAACAGAGTGAAACCTAAAAATTCAAAGTGTTACTGGAAACGAACGCTTGAACCTAGAAGAGTGAAAGTTGGGCAGCCAATTGGGATTAGTGAACTGATCACTACCACCAAGTATCATCAAGTTTTGGTGAAAAAATGTTTGCTGAGATTTCAGCAAACTAGTAGTTTTTTGGACGCTTGGCAACCCCTTTCAAACGAAAGTGTTTTTCGCCAGTCTCTGCATGGGGTACTTCAAAAGGAAACAAACCATAGAGATAGAACTTAGAACTACTTCATTTGGTCAAGTTTCAAGCAGCTAGCACAAACCGTGTTTGATTTAGAATTCCAAACACATCTATCTATATAGCAGAAAACAGAGTGAAACCTAAAAATTCAAAGTGTTACTGGAAACGAACGCTTGAACCTAGAAGAGTGAAAGTTGGGCAGCCAAGTGGGATTAGTGAACTGATCATTACCACCAAGTATCATCAAGTTTTGGTGAAAAAATGTTTCCTGAGATTTCAGCAAACTAGTAGTTTTTTGGAAGCTTGGCAACCCCTTTCAAACGAAAGTGTTTTTCGCCAGTCTCTGCATGGGGTACTTCAAGAGGAAACAAACCATAGAGATAGAACTTAGAACTACTTCATTTTGTCAAGTTTCACGCAGCTAGCACAAACCGTGTTTGATTCAGAGTTTCAAACGCATCTATCTATATAGCAGAAAACAGAGTGAAACCTAAAAATTCAAAGTGTTACTGGAAACGAACGCTTGAACCTAGAAGAGTGAAAGTTGGGCAGCCAAGTGGGATTAGTGAACTGATCATTACCACCAAGTATCATCAAGTTTTGGTGAAAAAATGTTTGCTGAGATTTCAGCAAACTAGTAGTTTTTTGGAAGCTTGGCAACCCCTTTCAAACGAAACTGTTTTTCCCCAGTCTCTGCATGGGGTACTTCAAGAGGAAACAAACCATAGAGATAGAACTTAGAACTACTTCATTTGGTCAAGTTTCAAGGAGCTAGCACAAACAGTGTTTGATTTAGAATTCCAAACACAGCTATCTATGTAGCAGAAAACAGAGTGAAACCTAAAAATTCAAAGTGTTACTGGAAACGAACGCTTGAACCTAGAAGAGTGAAAGTTGGGCAGCCAAGTGAGATTAGTGAACTGATCATTACCACCAAGTATCATCAAGATTTGGTGAAAAAATGTTTGCTGAGATTTCAGAAAACTAGTAGTTTTTTGGAAGCTTGGCAACCCCATTCAAACGAAAGTGTTTTTCGCCAGTTTCTGCATGGGGTACTTCAAGAGGAAACAAACCATAGAGATAGAACTTAGAACTACTTCATTTTGTCAAGTTTCAAGGAGCTAGCACAAACCATGTTTGATTCAGAGTTTCAAACACATCTATCTATATAGCAGAAAACAGAGTGAAACCTAAAAATTCAAAGTGTTACTGGAAACGAACGCTTGAACCTAGAAGAGAGAAAGTTGGGCAGCCAAGTGGGATTAGTGAACTGATCATTACCACCAAGTATCATCAAGTTTTGGTGAAAAAATGTTTGCTGAGATTTCAGCAAACTAGTAATTTTTTGGAATAATGGCAACCCCTTTCAAATGAAAGTGTTTTTCGCCAGTCTCTGCATGGGGTACTTCAAGAGGAAACAAACCATAGAGAAAGAACTTAGAACTACTTCATTTGGTCAAGTTTCAAGGAGCTAGCACAAACAGTGTTTGATTTAGAATTCCAAACACAGCTATCTATGTAGCAGAAAACAGAGTGAAACCTAAAAATTCAAAGTGTTACTGGAAACGAACGCTTGAACCTAGAAGAGTGAAAGTTGGGCAGCCAAGTGAGATTAGTGAACTGATCATTACCACCAAGTATCATCAAGATTTGGTGAAAAAATGTTTGCTGAGATTTCAGCAAACTAGTAGTTTTTTGGAAGCTTGGCAACCCCTTTCAAACGAAAGTGTTTTGCGCCAGTCTCTGCATGGGGTACTTCAAGAGGAAACAAACCATAGAGATAGAACTTAGAACTATTTCGTTTTGTCAAGTTTCACGCAGCTAGCACAAACCGTGTTTGACTCAGAGTTTCAAACACATCTATCTATATAGCAGAAAACAGAGTGAAACCTAAAAATTCAAAGTGTTACTGGAAACGAACGCTTGAACCTAGAAGAGTGAAAGTTGGGCAGCCAAGTGGGATTAGTGAACTGATCACTACCACCAAGTATCATCAAGTTTTGGTGAAAAAATGTTTGCTGAGATTTCAGCAAACTAGTAGTTTTTTGGACGCTTGGCAACCCCTTTCAAACGAAAGTGTTTTTCGCCAGTCTCTGCATGGGGTACTTCAAGAGGAAACAAACCATAGAGATAGAACTTAGAACTACTTCATTTTGTCAAGTTTCAAGGAGCTAGCACAAACCGTGTTTGATTTAGAATTCCAAACACATCTATCTATATAGCAGAAAATAGAGTGAAACCTAAAAATTCAAAATGTTACTGGAAACGATCGCTTGAACCTAGAAGAGTGAAAGTTGGGCAGCCAAGTGGGATTAGTGAACTGATCATTACCACCAAGTATCATCAAGTTTTGGTGAAAAAATGTTTGCTGAGATTTCAGCAAACTAGTAGTTTTTTGGACGCTTGGCAACCCCTTTCAAACGAAAGTGTTTTTCGCCAGTCTCTGCATGGGGTACTTCAAGAGGAAACAAACCATAGAGATAGAACTTAGAACTACTTCATTTGGTCAAGTTTCAAGGAGCTAGCACAAACCGTGTTTGATTCAGAGTTTCAAACACATCTATCTATATAGCAGAAAACAGAGTGAAACCTAAAAATTCAAAGTGTTACTGGAAACGAACGCTTGAACCTAGAAGAGAGAAAGTTGGGCAGCCAAGTGGGATTAGTGAACTGATCATTACCACCAAGTATCATCAAGTTTTGGTGAAAAAATGTTTGCTGAGATTTCAGCAAACTAGTAGTTTTTTGGAATCTTGGCAACCCCTTTCAAACGAAAGTGTTTTTCGCCAGTCTCTGCATGGGGTACTTCAAGAGGAAACAAACCATAGAGATAGAACTTAGAACTACTTCATTTGGTCAAGTTTCAAGGAGCTAGCACAAACAGTGTTTGATTTAGAATTCCAAACACAGCTATCTATGTAGCAGAAAACAGAGTGAAACCTAAAAATTCAAAGTGTTACTGGAAACGAACGCTTGAACCTAGAAGAGTGAAAGTTGGGCAGCCAAGTGAGATTAGTGAACTGATCATTACCACCAAGTATCATCAAGATTTGGTGAAAAAATGTTTGCTGAGATTTCAGCAAACTAGTAGTTTTTTGGAAGCTTGGCAACCCCTTTCAAACGAAAGTGTTTTGCGCCAGTCTCTGCATGGGGTACTTCAAGAGGAAACAAACCATAGAGATAGAACTTAGAACTATTTCATTTTGTCAAGTTTCACGCAGCTAGCACAAACCGTGTTTGACTCAGAGTTTCAAACACATCTATCTATATAGCAGAAAACAGAGTGAAACCTAAAAATTCAAAGTGTTACTAGAAACGAACGCTTGAACCTAGAAGAGTGAAAGTTGGGCAGCCAAGTGGGATTAGTGAACTGATCATTACCACCAAGTGTCATCAAGTTTTGGTGAAAAAATGTTTGCTGAGATTTCAGCAAACTAGTAGTTTTTTGGACGCTTGGCAACCCCTTTCAAACGAAAGTGTTTTTCGCCAGTCTCTCATGGGGTACTTCAAGAGGAAACAAACCATAGAGATAGAACTTAGAACTACTTCATTAGGTCAAGTTTCAAGGAGCTAGCACAAACCGTGTTTAATTTAGAATTCCAAACACATCTATCTATGTAGGAGAAAACAGAGTGAAACCTAAAACTTCAAACTGTTACTGGAAACGAATGCTTCAACCTAGAAGAATAAAAATTGGGTAGCCAAGTGGGATTAGTGAACTGATCATTACCACCAAGTATAATTAAGATTTGGTGAAAAAAGTTTTGCTGAGATTTCAGCAAACTAGTAGTTTTTTAAGCTTGGCCACTTCTTTCAAACGAAAGTTTTTTCGCCAGTCTCTGCATGGTGTACTTCAAGAGGAAACAAACCATAGAGATGGAACATAGAACTACTTCATTTGGTCAAGTTTCAAGGAGCTAGCACAAACCGTGTTTGATTTAGAGTTTCAAACACATCTATCTATATAGCAGAAAACAGAGTGAAACCTAAAAATTCAAAGTGTTACTGGAAACGAACGCTTGAACCTGGAAGAGTAAAAATTGGGCAGCCAAGTGGGATTAGTGAACTGATCATTACCACCAAGTATCATCAAGTTTTGGTGAAAAAATGTTTGCTGAGATTTCAGCAAACTAGTAGTTTTTTGGACGCTTGGCAACCCCTTTCGAACGAAAGTGTTTTGCGCCAGTCTCTGCATGGGGTACTTCAAGAGGAAACAAACCATAGAGATAGAACTTAGAACTACTTCATTTGGTCAAGTTTCAAGGAGCTAGCACAAACCGTGTTTGATTTAGAATTCCAAACACATCTATCTATAAAGCAGAAAACAGAGTGAAACCTAAAAATTCAAAATGTTACTGGAAACGAACGCTTGAACCTAGAAGAGTGAAAGTTGGGCAGCCAAGTGGGATTAGTGAACTGATCATTACCACCAAGTATCATCAAGTTTTGGTGAAAAAATGTTTGCTGAGATTTCAGCAAACTAGTAGTTTTTTGGAAGCTTGGAAACCCCTTTCAAACGAAAGTGTTTTTCGCCAGTCTCTGCATGGGGTACTTCAAGAGGAAACAAACCATAGAGATAGAACTTAGAACTACTTCATTTTGTCAAGTTTCACGCAGCTAGCACAAACCGTGTTTGATTGAGAGTTTCAAACACATCTATCTATATAGCAGAAAACAGAGTGAAACCTAAAAATTCAAAGTGTTACTGGAAATGAACGCTTGAACCTAGAAGAGTGAAAGTTGGGCAGCCAAGTGGGATTAGTGAACTGATCATTACCACCAAGTACCATCAAGTTTTGGTGAAAAAATGTTTGCTGAGATTTCAGCAAACTAGTAGTTTTTTCCACGCTTGGCAACCCCTTTCAAACGAAAGTGTTTTTCGCCAGTCTCTGCATGGGGTACTTCAAGAGGAAACAAACCATAGAGATAGAACTTAGAACTACTTCATTTGGTCAAGTTTCAAGGAGCTAGAACAAACAGTGTTTGATATAGAATTCCAAACACAGCTATCTATGTAGCAGAAAACAGAGTGAAACCTAAAAATTCAAAGTGTTACTGGAAACGAACGCTTGAACCTAGAAGAGTGAAAGTTGGGCAGCCAAGTGAGATTAGTGAACTGATCATTACCACCAAGTATCATCAAGATTTGGTGAAAAAATGTTTGCTGAGATTTCAGAAAACTAGTAGTTTTTTGGAAGCTTGGCAACCCCATTCAAACGAAAGTGTTTTTCGCCAGTTTCTGCATGGGGTACTTCAAGAGGAAACAAACCATAGAGATAGAACTTAGAACTACTTCATTTTGTCAAGTTTCAAGGAGCTAGCACAAACCGTGTTTGATTCAGAGTTTCAAACACATCTATCTATATAGCAGAAAACAGAGTGAAACCTAAAAATTCAAAGTGTTACTGGAAACGAACGCTTGAACCTAGAAGAGAGAAAGTTGGGCAGCCAAGTGGGATTAGTGAACTGATCATTACCACCAAGTATCATCAAGTTTTGGTGAAAAAATGTTTGCTGAGATTTCAGCAAACTAGTAGTTTTTTGGAATCTTGGCAACCCCTTTCAAACGAAAGTGTTTTTCGCCAGTCTCTGCATGGGGTACTTCAAGAGGAAACAAACCATAGAGATAGAACTTAGAACTACTTCATTTGGTCAAGTTTCAAGGAGCTAGCACAAACAGTGTTTGATTTAGAATTCCAAACACAGCTATCTATGTAGCAGAAAACAGAGTGAAACCTAAAAATTCAAAGTGTTACTGGCAACGAACGCTTGAACCTAGAAGAGTGAAAGTTGGGCAGCCAAGTGAGATTAGTGAACTGATCATTACCACCAAGTATCATCAAGTTTTGGTGAAAAAATGTTTGCTGAGATTTCAGCAAACTAGTAGTTTTTTGGAAGCTTGGCAACCCCTTTCAAACGAAAGTGTTTTGCGCCAGTCTCTGCATGGGGTACTTCAAGAGGAAACAATCCATAGAGATAGAACTTAGAACTATTTCATTTTGTCAAGTTTCACGCAGCTAGCACAAACCGTGTTTGACTCAGAGTTTCAAACACATCTATCTATATAGCACAAAACAGAGTGAAACCTAAAAATTCAAAGTGTTACTGGAAACGAACGCTTGAACCTAGAAGAGTGAAAGTTGGGCAGCCAAGTGGGATTAGTGAACTGATCATTACCACCAAGTATCATCAAGTTTTGGTGAAAAAATGTTTGCTGAGATTTCAGCAAACTAGTAGTTTTTTGGACGCTTGGCAACCCCTTTCAAACGAAAGTGTTTTTCGCCAGTCTCTCATGGGGTACTTCAAGAGGAAACAAACCATAGAGATAGAACTTAGAACTACTTCATTTGGTCAAGTTTCAAGGAGCTAGCACAAACCGTGTTTGATTTAGAATTCCAAACACATCTATCTATATAGCAGAAAACAGAGTGAAACCTAAAAATTCAACGTGTTACTGGAAACGAACACTTGAACCTAGAAGAGTGAAAGTTGGGCAGTCAAGTGGGATTAGTGAACTGATCATTACCACCAAGTATCATCAAGTTTTGGTGAAAAAATGTTTGCTGAGATTTCAGCAAACTAGTAGATTTTGGAAGCTTGGCAACCCCTTTCAAACGAAAGTGTTTTTCGCCAGTCTCTGCATGGGGTACTTCAAGAGGAAACAAACCATAGAGATAGAACTTAGAACTACTTCATTTGGTCAAGTTTCAAGGAGCTAGCACAAACCGTGTTTGATTTAGTATTCCAAACACATCTATCTATATAGCAGAAAACAGAGTGAAACCTAAAAATTCAAAATGTTACTGGAAACGAACGCTTGAACATAGAAGAGTGAAAGTTGGGCAGCCAAGTGGGATTAGTGAACTGATCATTACCACCAAGTATCATCAAGTTTTGGTGAAAAAATGTTTGCTGAGATTTCAGCAAACTAGTAGTTTTTTGGACGCTTGGCAACCCCTTTCAAACGAAAGTGTTTTTCGCCAGTCTCTGCATGGGGTACTTCAAGAGGAAACAAACCATAGAGATAGAACTTAGAACTACTTCATTTGGTCAAGTTTCAAGGAGCTAGCACAAACCGTGTTTGATTTAGAATTCCAAACACATCTATCTATATAGCAGAAAACAGAGTGAAACCTAAAAATTCAAAGTGTTACTGGAAACGAACGCTTGAACCTAGAAGAGTGAAAGTTGGGCAGCCAAGTGGGATTAGTGAACTGATCATTACCACCAAGTATCATCAAGTTTTGGTGAAAAAATGTTTGCTGAGATTTCAGCAAACTAGTAGTTTTTTGGACGCTTGGCAACCCCTTTCAAACGAAAGTGTTTTTCGCCAGTCTCTCATGGGGTACTTCAAGAGGAAACAAACCATAGAGATAGAACTTAGAACTACTTCATTTGGTCAAGTTTCAAGGAGCTAGCACAAACCGTGTTTGATTTAGAATTCCAAACACATCTATCTATATAGCAGAAAACAGAGTGAAACCTAAAAATTCAAAGTGTTACTGGAAACGAACGCTTGAACCTAGAAGAGTGAAAGTTGGGCAGTCAAGTGGGATTAGTGAACTGATCATTACCACCAAGTATCATCAAGTTTTGGTCAAAAAATGTTTGCTGAGATTTCAGCAAACTAGTAGTTTTTTGGAAGCTTGGCAACCCCTTTCAAACGAAAGTGTTTTTCGCCAGTCTCTGCATGGGGTACTTCAAGAAGAAACAAACCATAGAGATAGAACTTAGAACTACTTCATTTGGTCAAGTTTCAAGGAGCTAGCACAAACCGTGTTTGATTTAGAATTCCAAACACATCTATCTATATAGCAGAAAACAGAGTGAAACCTAAAAATTCAAAATGTTACTGGAAACGAACGCTTGAACCTAGAAGAGTGAAAGTTGGGCAGCCAAGTGGGATTAGTGAACTGATCATTACCACCAAGTATCATCAAGTTTTGGTGAAAAAATGTTTGCTGAGATTTCAGCAAACTAGTAGTTTTTTGGACGCTTGGCAACCCCTTTCAAACGAAAGTGTTTTTCGCCAGTCTCTGCATGGGGTACTTCAAGAGGAAACAAACCATAGAGATAGAACTTAGAACTACTTCATTTGGTCAAGTTTCAAGGAGCTAGCACAAACCGTGTTTGATTTAGAATTCCAAACACATCTATCTATATAGCAGAAAACAGAGTGAAACCTAAAAATTCAAAGTGTTACTGGAAACGAACGCTTGAACCTAGAAGAGTGAAAGTTGGGCAGCCAAGTGGGATTAGTGAACTGATCATTACCACCAAGTATCATCAAGTTTTGGTGAAAAAATGTTTGCTGAGATTTCAGCAAACTAGTAGTTTTTTGGACGCTTGGCAACCGCTTTCAAACGAAAGTGTTTTTCGCCAGTCTCTGCATGGGGTACTTCAAGAGGAAACAAACCATAGAGATAGAACTTAGAACTACTTCATTTGGTCAAGTTTCACGCAGCTAGCACAAACCGTGTTTGATTCAGAGTTTCAAACACATCTATCTATATAGCAGAAAACAGAGTGAAACCTAAAAATTCAAAGTGTTACTGGAAACGAACGCTTGAACCTAGAAGAGTGAAAGTTGGGCAGCCAAGTGGGATTAGTGAACTGATCATTACCACCAAGTATCATCAAGTTTTGGTGAAAAAATGTTTGCTGAGATTTCAGCAAACTAGTAGTTTTTTGGAAGCTTGGCAACCCCTTTCAAACGAAACTGTTTTTCGCCAGTCTCTGCATGGGGTACTTCAAGAGGAAACAAACCATAGAGATAGAACTTAGAACTACTTTATTTGGTCAAGTTTCAAGGAGCTAGCACAAACAGTGTTTGATTTAGAATTCCAAACACAGCTATCTATGTAGCAGAAAACAGAGTGAAACCTAAAAATTCAAAGTGTTACTGGCAACGAACGCTTGAACCTAGAAGAGTGAAAGTTGGGCAGCCAAGTGAGATTAGTGAACTGATCATTACCACCAAGTATCATCAAGATTTGGTGAAAAAAATGTTTGCTGAGATTTCAGAAAACTAGTAGTTTTTTGGAAGCTTGGCAATCCCATTCAAACGAAAGTGTTTTTCGCCAGTTTCTGCATGGGGTACTTCAAGAGGAAACAAACCATAGAGATAGAACTTAGAACTACTTCATTTTGTCAAGTTTCAAGGAGCTAGCACAAACCGTGTTTGATTCAGAGTTTCAAACACATCTATCTATATAGCAGAAAACAGAGTGAAACCCAAAAATTCAAAGTGTTACTGGAAACGAACGCTTGAACCTAGAAGAGTGAAAGTTGGGCAGCCAAGTGGGATTAGTGAACTGATCATTACCACCAAGTATCATCAAGTTTTGGTGAAAAAATGTTTGCTGATATTTCAGCAAACTAGTAGTTTTTTGGACGCTTGGCAACCCCTTTCGAACGAAAGTGTTTTGCGCCAGTCTCTGCATGGGGTACTTCAAGAGGAAACAAACCATAGAGATAGAACTTAGAACTACTTCATTTTGTCAAGTTTCACGCAGCTAGCACAAACCGTGTTTGATTCAGAGTTTCAAACACATCTATCTATAAAGCAGAAAACAGAGTGAAACCTAAAAATTCAAAGTGTTACTGGAAACGAACGCTTGAACCTAGAAGAGTGAAAGTTGGGCAGCCAAGTGGGATTAGTGAACTGATCATTACCACCAAGTATCATCAAGTTTTGGTGAAAAAATGTTTGCTGAGATTTCAGCAAACTAGTAGTTTTTTGGAAGCTTGGCAACCCCTTTCAAACGAAACTGTTTTTCGCCAGTCTCTGCATGGGGTACTTCAAGAGGAAACAAACCATAGAGATAGAACTTAGAACTACTTCATTTGTTCAAGTTGCAAGGAGCTAGCACAAACAGTGTTTGATTTAGAATTCCAAACACAGCTATCTATGTAGCAGAAAACAGAGTGAAACCTAAAAATTCAAAGTGTTACTGGAAACGAACGCTTGAACCTAGAAGAGTGAAAGTTGGGCAGCCAAGTGAGATTAGTGAACTGATCATTACCACCAAGTATCATCAAGATTTGGTGAAAAAATGTTTGCTGAGATTTCAGAAAACTAGTAGTTTTTTGGAAGCTTGGCAACCCCATTCAAACAAAAGTGTTTTTCGCCAGTTTCTGCATGGGGTACTTCAAGAGGAAACAAACCATAGAGATAGAACTTAGAACTACTTCATTTTGTCAAGTTTCAAGGAGCTAGCACAAACAGTGTTTGATTTAGAATTCCAAACACAGCTATCTATGTAGCAGAAAACAGAGTGAAACCTAAAAATTCAAAGTGTTACTGGCAACGAACGCTTGAACCTAGAAGAGTGAAAGTTGGGCAGCCAAGTGAGATTAGTGAACTGATCATTACCACCAAGTATCATCAAGATTTGGTGAAAAAAATGTTTGCTGAGATTTCAGAAAACTAGTAGTTTTTTGGAAGCTTGGCAATCCCATTCAAACGAAAGTGTTTTTCGCCAGTTTCTGCATGGGGTACTTCAAGAGGAAACAAACCATAGAGATAGAACTTAGAACTACTTCATTTTGTCAAGTTTCAAGGAGCTAGCACAAACCGTGTTTGATTCAGAGTTTCAAACACATCTATCTATATAGCAGAAAACAGAGTGAAACCCAAAAATTCAAAGTGTTACTGGAAACGAACGCTTGAACCTAGAAGAGTGAAAGTTGGGCAGCGAAGTGAGATTAGAGAACTGATCATTACCACCAAGTATCATCAAGATTTGGTGAAAAAATGTTTGCTGAGATTTCAGCAAACTAGTAGTTTTTTGGAATCTTGGCAACCCCTTTCAAACGAAAGTGTTTTGCGCCAGTCTCTGCATGGGGTATTTCAAGAGGAAACAAACCATAGAGATAGAACTTAGAACTACTTTATTTCGTCAAGTTTCAAGGAGCTAGCACAAACCGTGTTTGATTTAGAATTCCAAACACATCTATCTGTAAAGCAGAAAACAGAGTGAAACCTAAAAATTCAAAGTGTTACTGGAAACGAACGCTTGAACCTAGAAGAGTGAAAGTTGGGCAGCCAAGTGGGATTAGTGAACTGATCATTACCACCAAGTATCATCAAGTTTTGGTGAAAAAATGTTTGCTGATATTTCAGCAAACTAGTAGTTTTTTGGACGCTTGGCAACCCCTTTCGAACGAAAGTGTTTTGCGCCAGTCTCTGCATGGGGTACTTCAAGAGGAAACAAACCATAGAGATAGAACTTAGAACTACTTCATTTTGTCAAGTTTCACGCAGCTAGCACAAACCGTGTTTGATTCAGAGTTTCAAACACATCTATCTATAAAGCAGAAAACAGAGTGAAACCTAAAAATTCAAAGTGTTACTGGAAACGAACGCTTGAACCTAGAAGAGTGAAAGTTGGGCAGCCAAGTGGGATTAGTGAACTGATCATTACCACCAAGTATCATCAAGTTTTGGTGAAAAAATGTTTGCTGAGATTTCAGCAAACTAGTAGTTTTTTGGAAGCTTGGCAACCCCTTTCAAACGAAACTGTTTTTCGCCAGTCTCTGCATGGGGTACTTCAAGAGGAAACAAACCATAGAGATAGAACTTAGAACTACTTCATTTGTTCAAGTTGCAAGGAGCTAGCACAAACAGTGTTTGATTTAGAATTCCAAACACAGCTATCTATGTAGCAGAAAACAGAGTGAAACCTAAAAATTCAAAGTGTTACTGGAAACGAACGCTTGAACCTAGAAGAGTGAAAGTTGGGCAGCCAAGTGAGATTAGTGAACTGATCATTACCACCAAGTATCATCAAGATTTGGTGAAAAAATGTTTGCTGAGATTTCAGAAAACTAGTAGTTTTTTGGAAGCTTGGCAACCCCATTCAAACAAAAGTGTTTTTCGCCAGTTTCTGCATGGGGTACTTCAAGAGGAAACAAACCATAGAGATAGAACTTAGAACTACTTCATTTTGTCAACTTTCAAGGAGCTAGCACAAACCATGTTTGATTCAGAGTTTCAAACACATCTATCTATATAGCAGAAAACAGAGTGAAACCTAAAAATTCAAAGTGTTACTGGAAACGAACGCTTGAACCTAGAAGAGAGAAAGTTGGGCAGCCAAGTGGGATTAGTGAACTGATCATTACCACCAAGTATCATCAAGTTTTGGTGAAAAAATGTTTGCTGAGATTTCAGCAAACTAGTAGTTTTTTGGAATCATGGCAAACCCTTTCAAACGAAAGTGTTTTTCGCCAGTCTCTGCATGGGGTACTTCAAGAGGAAACAAACCATAGAGAAAGAACTTAGAACTACTTCATTTGGTCAAGTTTCAAGGAGCTAGCACAAACAGTGTTTGATTTAGAATTCCAAACACAGCTATCTATGTAGCAGAAAACAGAGTGAAACCTAAAAATTCAAAATGTTACTGGAAACGAACGCTTGAACCTAGAAGAGTGAAAGTTGGGCAGCCAAGTGAGATTAGTGAACTGATCATTACCACCAAGTATCATCAAGATTTGGTGAAAAAAGGTTTGCTGAGATTTCAGCAAACTAGTAGTTTTTTGGACGCTTGGCAACCCCTTTCAAACGAAAGTGTTTTTCGCCAGTCTCTGCATGGGGTACTTCAAGAGGAAACAAACCATAGAGATAGAACTTAGAACTACTTCATTTTGTCAAGTTTCAAGGAGCTAGCACAAACCGTGTTTGATTTAGAATTCCAAACACATCTATCTATATAGCAGAAAACAGAGTGAAACCTAAAAATTCAAAGTGTTACTGGAAACGAACGCTTGAACCTAGAAGAGTGAAAGTTGGGCAGCCAAGTGGGATTAGTGAACTGATCATTACCACCAAGTATCATCAAGTTTTGGTGAAAAAATATTTGCTGAGATTTCAGCAAACTAGTAGTTTTTTGGACGCTTGGCAACCCCTTTCAAACGAAAGTGTTTTTCGCCAGTCTCTGCATGGGGTACTTCAAGAGGAAACAAACCATAGAGATAGAACTTAGAACTACTTCATTTGGTCAAGTTTCAAGGAGCTAGCACAAACCGTGTTTGATTTAGAATTCCAAACACATCTATCTATATAGCAGAAAACAGAGTGAAACCTAAAAATTCAAAATGTTACTGGAAACGAACGCTTGAACCTAGAAGAGTGAAAGTTGGGCAGCCAAGTGGGATTAGTGAACTGATCATTACCACCAAGTATCATCAACTTTTGGTGAAAAAATGTTTGCTGAGATTTCAGCAAACTAGTAGTTTTTTGGAAGCTTGGCAACCCCTTTCAAACGAAACTGTTTTTCGCCAGTCTCTGCATGGGGTACTTCAAGAGGAAACAAACCATAGAGATAGAACTTAGAACTACTTCATTTGGTCAAGTTTCAAGGAGCTAGAACAAACAGTGTTTGATTTAGAATTCCAAACACAGCTATCTATGTAGCAGAAAACAGAGTGAAACCTAAAAATTCAAAATGTTACTGGAAACGAACGCTTGAACCTAGAAGAGTGAAAGTTGGGCAGCCAAGTGAGATTAGTGAACTGATCATTACCACCAAGTATCATCAAGATTTGGTGAAAAAATGTTTGCTGAGATTTCAGAAAACTAGTAGTTTTTTGGAAGCTTGGCAACCCCATTCAAACGAAAGTGTTTTTCGCCAGTTTCTGCATGGGGTACTTCAAGAGGAAACAAAAAATAGAGATAGAACTTAGAACTACTTCATTTTGTCAAGTTTCAAGGAGCTAGCACAAACCGTGTTTGATTCAGAGTTTCAAACACATCTATCTATATAGCAGAAAACAGAGTGAAACCTAAAAATTCAAAGTGTTACTGGAAACGAACGCTTGAACCTAGAAGAGAGAAAGTTGGGCAGCCAAGTGGGATTAGTGAACTGATCATTACCACCAAGTATCATCAAGTTTTGGTGAAAAAATGTTTGCTGAGATTTCAGCAAACTAGTAGTTTTTTGGAATCTTGGCAACTCCTTTCAAACGAAAGTGTTTTTCGCCAGTCTCTGCATGGGGTACTTCAAGAGGAAACAAACCATAGAGATAGAACTTAGAACTACTTCATTTGGTCAAGTTTCAAGGAGCTAGCACAAACCGTGTTTGATTTAGAATTCCAAACACATCTATCTATATAGCAGAAAACAGAGTGAAACCTAAAAATTCAAAGTGTTACTGGAAACGAACGCTTGAACCTAGAAGAGTGAAAGTTGGGCAGTCAAGTGGGATTAGTGAACTGATCATTACCACCAAGTATCATCAAGTTTTGGTCAAAAAATGTTTGCTGAGATTTCAGCAAACTAGTAGTTTTTTGGAAGCTTGGCAACCCCTTTCAAACGAAAGTGTTTTTCGCCAGTCTCTGCATGGGGTACTTCAAGAAGAAACAAACCATAGAGATAGAACTAAGAACTACTTCATTTGGTCAAGTTTCAAGGAGCTAGCACAAACCGTGTTTGATTTAGAATTCCAAACACATCTATCTATATAGCAGAAAACAGAGTGAAACCTAAAAATTCAAAGTGTTACTGGAAACGAACGCTTGAACCTAGAAGAGTGAAAGTTGGGCAGCCAAGTGGGATTAGTGAACTGATCATTACCACCAAGTATCATCAAGTTTTGGTGAAAAAATGTTTGCTGAGATTTCAGCAAACTAGTAGTTTTTTGGACGCTTGGCAACCCCTTTCAAACGAAAGTGTTTTTCGCCAGTCTCTGCATGGGGTACTTCAAGAGGAAACAAACCATAGAGATAGAACTTAGAACTACTTCATTTGGTCAAGTTTCACGCAGCTAGCACAAACCGTGTTTGATTCAGAGTTTCAAACACATCTATCTATATAGCAGAAAACAGAGTGAAACCTAAAAATTCAAAGTGTTACTGGAAACGAACGCTTGAACCTAGAAGAGTGAAAGTTGGGCAGCCAAGTGGGATTAGTGAACTGATCATTACCACCAAGTATCATCAAGTTTTGGTGAAAAAATGTTTGCTGAGATTTCAGCAAACTAGTAGTTTTTTGGAAGCTTGGCAACCCCTTTCAAACGAAACTGTTTTTCGCCAGTCTCTGCATGGGGTACTTCAAGAGGAAACAAACCATAGAGATAGAACTTAGAACTACTTTATTTGGTCAAGTTTCAAGGAGCTAGCACAAACAGTGTTTGATTTAGAATTCCAAACACAGCTATCTATGTAGCAGAAAACAGAGTGAAACCTAAAAATTCAAAGTGTTACTGGCAACGAACGCTTGAACCTAGAAGAGTGAAAGTTGGGCAGCCAAGTGAGATTAGTGAACTGATCATTACCACCAAGTATCATCAAGATTTGGTGAAAAAAATGTTTGCTGAGATTTCAGAAACCTAGTAGTTTTTTGGAAGCTTGGCAATCCCATTCAAACGAAAGTGTTTTGCGCCAGTCTCTGCATGGGGTATTTCAAGAGGAAACAAACCATAGAGATAGAACTTAGAACTACTTTATTTGGTCAAGTTTCAAGGAGCTAGCACAAACCGTGTTTGATTTAGAATTCCAAACACATCTATCTGTAAAGCAGAAAACAGAGTGAAACCTAAAAATTCAAAGTGTTACTGGAAACGAACGCTTGAACCTAGAAGAGTGAAAGTTGGGCAGCCAAGTGGTATTAGTGAACTGATCATTACCACCAAGTATCATCAAGTTTTGGTGAAAAAATGTTTGCTGATATTTCAGCAAACTAGTAGTTTTTTGGACGCTTGGCAACCCCTTTCGAACGAAAGTGTTTTGCGCCAGTCTCTGCATGGGGTACTTCAAGAGGAAACAAACCATAGAGATAGAACTTAGAACTACTTCATTTTGTCAAGTTTCACGCAGCTAGCACAAACCGTGTTTGATTCAGAGTTTCAAACACATCTATCTATAAAGCAGAAAACAGAGTGAAACCTAAAAATTCAAAGTGTTACTGGAAACGAACGCTTGAACCTAGAAGAGTGAAAGTTGGGCAGCCAAGTGGGATTAGTGAACTGATCATTACCACCAAGTATCATCAAGTTTTGGTGAAAAAATGTTTGCTGAGATTTCAGCAAACTAGTAGTTTTTTGGAAGCTTGGCAACCCCTTTCAAACGAAACTGTTTTTCGCCAGTCTCTGCATGGGGTACTTCAAGAGGAAACAAACCATAGAGATAGAACTTAGAACTACTTCATTTGTTCAAGTTGCAAGGAGCTAGCACAAACAGTGTTTGATTTAGAATTCCAAACACAGCTATCTATGTAGCAGAAAACAGAGTGAAACCTAAAAATTCAAAGTGTTACTGGAAACGAACGCTTGAACCTAGAAGAGTGAAAGTTGGGCAGCCAAGTGAGATTAGTGAACTGATCATTACCACCAAGTATCATCAAGATTTGGTGAAAAAATGTTTGCTGAGATTTCAGAAAACTAGTAGTTTTTTGGAAGCTTGGCAACCCCATTCAAACAAAAGTGTTTTTCGCCAGTTTCTGCATGGGGTACTTCAAGAGGAAACAAACCATAGAGATAGAACTTAGAACTACTTCATTTTGTCAACTTTCAAGGAGCTAGCACAAACCATGTTTGATTCAGAGTTTCAAACACATCTATCTATATAGCAGAAAACAGAGTGAAACCTAAAAATTCAAAGTGTTACTGGAAACGAACGCTTGAACCTAGAAGAGAGAAAGTTGGGCAGCCAAGTGGGATTAGTGAACTGATCATTACCACCAAGTATCATCAAGATTTGGTGAAAAAAGGTTTGCTGAGATTTCAGCAAACTAGTAGTTTTTTGGACGCTTGGCAACCCCTTTCAAACGAAAGTGTTTTTCGCCAGTCTCTGCATGGGGTACTTCAAGAGGAAACAAACCATAGAGATAGAACTTAGAACTACTTCATTTTGTCAAGTTTCAAGGAGCTAGCACAAACCGTGTTTGATTTAGAATTCCAAACACATCTATCTATATAGCAGAAAACAGAGTGAAACCTAAAAATTCAAAGTGTTACTGGAAACGAACGCTTGAACCTAGAAGAGTGAAAGTTGGGCAGCCAAGTGGGATTAGTGAACTGATCATTACCACCAAGTATCATCAAGTTTTGGTGAAAAAATATTTGCTGAGATTTCAGCAAACTAGTAGTTTTTTGGACGCTTGGCAACCCCTTTCAAACGAAAGTGTTTTTCGCCAGTCTCTGCATGGGGTACTTCAAGAGGAAACAAACCATAGAGATAGAACTTAGAACTACTTCATTTGGTCAAGTTTCAAGGAGCTAGCACAAACCGTGTTTGATTTAGAATTCCAAACACATCTATCTATATAGCAGAAAACAGAGTGAAACCTAAAAATTCAAAATGTTACTGGAAACGAACGCTTGAACCTAGAAGAGTGAAAGTTGGGCAGCCAAGTGGGATTAGTGAACTGATCATTACCACGAAGTATCATCAACTTTTGGTGAAAAAATGTTTGCTGAGATTTCAGCAAACTAGTAGTTTTTTGGAAGCTTGGCAACCCCTTTCAAACGAAACTGTTTTTCGCCAGTCTCTGCATGGGGTACTTCAAGAGGAAACAAACCATAGAGATAGAACTTAGAACTACTTCATTTGGTCAAGTTTCAAGGAGCTAGAACAAACAGTGTTTGATTTAGAATTCCAAACACAGCTATCTATGTAGCAGAAAACAGAGTGAAACCTAAAAATTCAAAATGTTACTGGAAACGAACGCTTGAACCTAGAAGAGTGAAAGTTGGGCAGCCAAGTGAGATTAGTGAACTGATCATTACCACCAAGTATCATCAAGATTTGGTGAAAAAATGTTTGCTGAGATTTCAGAAAACTAGTAGTTTTTTGGAAGCTTGGCAACCCCATTCAAACGAAAGTGTTTTTCGCCAGTTTCTGCATGGGGTACTTCAAGAGGAAACAAACCATAGAGATAGAACTTAGAACTACTTCATTTTGTCAAGTTTCAAGGAGCTAGCACAAACCGTGTTTGATTCAGAGTTTCAAACACATCTATCTATATAGCAGAAAACAGAGTGAAACCTAAAAATTCAAAGTGTTACTGGAAACGAACGCTTGAACCTAGAAGAGAGAAAGTTGGGCAGCCAAGTGGGATTAGTGAACTGATCATTACCACCAAGTATCATCAAGTTTTGGTGAAAAAATGTTTGCTGAGATTTCAGCAAACTAGTAGTTTTTTGGAATCTTGGCAACTCCTTTCAAACGAAAGTGTTTTTCGCCAGTCTCTGCATGGGGTACTTCAAGAGGAAACAAACCATAGAGATAGAACTTAGAACTACTTCATTTGGTCAAGTTTCAAGGAGCTAGCACAAACCGTGTTTGATTTAGAATTCCAAACACATCTATCTATATAGCAGAAAACAGAGTGAAACCTAAAAATTCAAAGTGTTACGGGAAACGAACGCTTGAACCTAGAAGAGTGAAAGTTGGGCAGTCAAGTGGGATTAGTGAACTGATCATTACCACCAAGTATCATCAAGTTTTGGTCAAAAAATGTTTGCTGAGATTTCAGCAAACTAGTAGTTTTTTGGAAGCTTGGCAACCCCTTTCAAACGAAAGTGTTTTTCGCCAGTCTCTGCATGGGGTACTTCAAGAAGAAACAAACCATAGAGATAGAACTTAGAACTACTTCATTTGGTCAAGTTTCAAGGAGCTAGCACAAACCGTGTTTGATTTAGAATTCCAAACACATCTATCTATATAGCAGAAAACAGAGTGAAACCTAAAAATTCAAAATGTTACTGGAAACGAACGCTTGAACCTAGAAGAGTGAAAGTTGGGCAGCCAAGTGGGATTAGTGAACTGATCATTACCACCAAGTATCATCAAGTTTTGGTTGAAAAAATGTTTGCTGAGATTTCAGCAAACTAGTAGTTTTTTGGACGCTTGGCAACCCCTTTCAAACGAAAGTGTTTTTCGCCAGTCTCTGCATGGGGTACTTCAAGAGGAAACAAACCATAGAGATAGAACTTAGAACTACTTCATTTGGTCAAGTTTCAAGGAGCTAGCACAAACCGTGTTTGATTTAGAATTCCAAACACATCTATCTATATAGCAGAAAACAGAGTGAAACCTAAAAATTCAAAGTGTTACTGGAAACGAACGCTTGAACCTAGAAGAGTGAAAGTTGGGCAGCCAAGTGGGATTAGTGAACTGATCATTACCACCAAGTATCATCAAGTTTTGGTGAAAAAATGTTTGCTGAGATTTCAGCAAAACTAGTAGTTTTTTTGGACGCTTGGCAACCCCTTCAAACGAAAGTGTTTTCGCCAGTCTCTGCATGGGGTACTTCAAGAGGAAACAAACCATAGAGATAGAACTTAGAACTACTTCATTTGGTCAAGTTCACGCAGCTAGCACAAACCGTGTTGATTCAGAGTTTCAAACACATCTATCTATATAGCAGAAAACAGAGTGAAACCTAAAAATTCAAAGTGTTACTGAAACGAACGCTTGAACCTAGAAGAGTGAAAGTTGGGCAGCCAAGTGGGATTAGTGAACTGATCATTACCACCAAGTATCATCAAGTTTTGGTGAAAAAATGTTTGCTGAGATTTCAGCAAACTAGTAGTTTTTTGGAAGCTTGGCAACCCCTTTCAAACGAAACTGTTTTTCGCCAGTCTCTGCATGGGGTACTTCAAGAGGAAACAAACCATAGAGATAGAACTTAGAACTACTTTATTTGGTCAAGTTTCAAGGAGCTAGCACAAACAGTGTTTGATTTAGAATTCCAAACACAGCTATCTATGTAGCAGAAAACAGAGTGAAACCTAAAAATTCAAAGTGTTACTGGCAACGAACGCTTGAACCTAGAAGAGTGAAAGTTGGGCAGCCAAGTGAGATTAGTGAACTGATCATTACCACCAAGTATCATCAAGATTTGGTGAAAAAAATGTTTGCTGAGATTTCAGCAAACTAGTAGTTTTTTGGACGCTTGGCAACCCCTTTCAAACGAAAGTGTTTTTCGCCAGTCTCTGCATGGGGTACTTCAAGAGGAAACAAACCATAGAGATAGAACTTAGAACTACTTCATTTTGTCAAGTTTCAAGGAGCTAGCACAACCGTGTTTGATTTAGAATTCCAAACACATCTATCTATATAGCAGAAAACAGAGTGAAACCTAAAAATTCAAAGTGTTACTGGAAACGAACGCTTGAACCTAGAAGAGTGAAAGTTGGGCAGCAAGTGGGATTAGTGAACTGATCATTACCACCAAGTATCATCAAGTTTTGGTGAAAAAAATATTTGCTGAGATTTCAGCAAACTAGTAGTTTTTGGACGCTTGGCAACCCCTTTCAAACGAAAGTGTTTTTCGCCAGTCTCTGCATGGGGTACTTCAAGAGGAAACAAACCATAGAGATAGAACTTAGAACTACTTCATTTGGTCAAGTTTCAAGGAGCTAGCACAAACCGTGTTTGATTTAGAATTCCAAACACATCTATCTATATAGCAGAAAACAGAGTGAAACCTAAAAATTCAAAATGTTACTGGAAACGAACGCTTGAACCTAGAAGAGTGAAAGTTGGGCAGCCAAGTGGGATTAGTGAACTGATCATTACCACCAAGTATCATCAACTTTTGGTGAAAAATGTTTGCTGAGATTTCAGCAAACTAGTAGTTTTTTGGAAGCTTGGCAACCCCTTTCAAACGAAACTGTTTTTCGCCAGTCTCTGCATGGGGTACTTCAAGAGGAAACAAACCATAGAGATAGAACTTAGAACTACTTCATTTGGTCAAGTTTCAAGGAGCTAGAACAAACAGTGTTTGATTTAGAATTCCAAACACAGCTATCTATGTAGCAGAAAACAGAGTGAAACCTAAAAATTCAAAATGTTACTGGAAACGAACGCTTGAACCTAGAAGAGTGAAAGTTGGGCAGCCAAGTGAGATTAGTGAACTGATCATTACCACCAAGTATCATCAAGATTTGGTGAAAAAATGTTTGCTGAGATTTCAGAAAACTAGTAGTTTTTTGGAAGCTTGGCAACCCCATTCAAACGAAAGTGTTTTTCGCCAGTTTCTGCATGGGGTACTTCAAGAGGAAACAAACCATAGAGATAGAACTTAGAACTACTTCATTTTGTCAAGTTTCAAGGAGCTAGCACAAACCGTGTTTGATTCAGAGTTTCAAACACATCTATCTATATAGCAGAAAACAGAGTGAAACCTAAAAATTCAAAGTGTTACTGGAAACGAACGCTTGAACCTAGAAGAGAGAAAGTTGGGCAGCCAAGTGGGATTAGTGAACTGATCATTACCACCAAGTATCATCAAGTTTTGGTGAAAAAATGTTTGCTGAGATTTCAGCAAACTAGTAGTTTTTTGGAATCTTGGCAACTCCTTTCAAACGAAAGTGTTTTTCGCCAGTCTCTGCATGGGGTACTTCAAGAGGAAACAAACCATAGAGATAGAACTTAGAACTACTTCATTTGGTCAAGTTTCAAGGAGCTAGCACAAACAGTGTTTGATTTAGAATTCCAAACACAGCTATCTATGTAGCAGAAAACAGAGTGAAACCTAAAAATTCAAAGTGTTACTGGAAACGAACGCTTGAACCTAGAAGAGTGAAAGTTGGGCAGCCAAGTGAGATTAGTGAACTGATCATTACCACCAAGTATCATCAAGATTTGGTGAAAAAATGTTTGCTGAGATTTCAGAAAACTAGTAGTTTTTTGGAAGCTTGGCAACCCCATTCAAACGAAAGTGTTTTTCGCCAGTTTCTGCATGGGGTACTTCAAGAGGAAACAAACCATAGAGATAGAACTTAGAACTACTTCATTTTGTCAAGTTTCAAATAGCTAGCACAAACCGTGTTTGATTCAGAGTTTTAAACACATCTATCTATATAGCAGAAAACAGAGTGAAACCTAAAAATTCAAAGTGTTACTGGAAACGAACGCTTGAACCTAGAAGAGAGAAAGTTGGGCAGCCAAGTGGGATAGTGAACTGATCATTACCACCAAGTATCATCAAGTTTTGGTGAAAAAATGTTTGCTGAGATTTCAGCAAACTAGTAGTTTTTTGGAATCTTGGCAACCCCTTTCAAACGAAAGTGTTTTTCGCCAGTCTCTGCATGGGGTACTTCAAGAGGAAACAAACCATAGAGATAGAACTAAGAACTACTTCATTTGGTCAAGTTCAAGGAGCTAGCACAAACAGTGTTTGATTTAGAATTCCAAACACAGCTATCTATGTAGCAGAAAACAGAGGGAAACCTAAAAATTCAAAGTGTTACTGGAAACGAACGCTTGAACCTAGAAGAGTGAAAGTTGGGCAGCCAAGTGGGATTAGTGAACTGATCATTACCACCAAGTATCATCAAGTTTTGGTGAAAAAATGTTTGCTGAGATTTCAGCAAACTAGTAGTTTTTTGGACGCTTGGCAACCCCTTTCAAACGAAAGTGTTTTTCGCCAGTCTCTGCATGGGGTACTTCAAGAGGAAACAAACCATAGAGATAGAACTTAGAACTACTTCATTTGGTCAAGTTTCAAGGAGCTAGCACAAACCGTGTTTGATTTAGAATTCCAAACACATCTATCTATATAGCAGAAAACAGAGTGAAACCTAAAAATTCAAAATGTTACTGGAAACGAACGCTTGAACCTAGAAGAGTGAAAGTTGGGCAGCCAAGTGGGATTAGTGAACTGATCATTACCACCAAGTATCATCAAGTTTTGGTGAAAAAATGTTTGCTGAGATTTCAGCAAACTAGTAGTTTTTATGAAGCTTGGCAACCCCTTTCAAACGAAACTGTTTTTCGCCAGTCTCTGCATGGGGTACTTCAAGAGGAAACAAACCATAGAGATAGAACTTAGAACTACTTCATTTGGTCAAGTTTCAAGGAGCTAGAACAAACAGTGTTTGATTTAGAATTCCAAACACAGCTATCTATGTAGCAGAAAACAGAGTGAAACCTAAAAATTCAAAATGTTACTGGAAACGAACGCTTGAACCTAGAAGAGTGAAAGTTGGGCAGCCAAGTGAGATTAGTGAACTGATCATTACCACCAAGTATCATCAAGATTTGGTGAAAAAATGTTTGCTGAGATTTCAGAAAACTAGTAGTTTTTTGGAAGCTTGGCAACCCCATTCAAACGAAAGTGTTTTTCGCCAGTTTCTGCATGGGGTACTTCAAGAGGAAACAAACCATAGAGATAGAACTTAGAACTACTTCATTTTGTCAAGTTTCATGGAGCTAGCACAAACCGTGTTTGATTCAGAGTTTCAAACACATCTATCTATATAGTAGAAAACAGAGTGAAACCTAAAAATTCAAAGTGTTACTGGAAACGAACGCTTGAACCTAGAAGAGAGAAAGTTGGGCAGCCAAGTGGGATTAGTGAACTGATCATTACCACCAAGTATCATCAAGTTTTGGTGAAAAAATGTTTGCTGAGATTTCAGCAAACTAGTAGTTTTTTGGAATCTTGGCAACCCCTTTCAAACGAAAGTGTTTTTCGCCAGTCTCTGCATGGGGTACTTCAAGAGGAAACAAACCATAGAGATAGAACTTAGAACTACTTCATTTGGTCAAGTTTCAAGGAGCTAGCACAAACAGTGTTTGATTTAGAATTCCAAACACAGCTATCTATGTAGCAGAAAACAGAGTGAAACCTAAAATTCAAAGTGTTACTGGAAACGAACGCTTGAACCTAGAAG
Organism: Callospermophilus lateralis; assembly: GCF_048772815.1. Classification (NCBI taxonomy): domain Eukaryota; kingdom Metazoa; phylum Chordata; class Mammalia; order Rodentia; family Sciuridae; genus Callospermophilus; species Callospermophilus lateralis. Next base: position 28,554 of record NW_027517915.1, read on the forward strand.
AGTGAAAGTTGGGCAGCCAAGTGAGATTAGTGAACTGATCATTACCACCAAGTATCATCAAGATTTGGTGAAAAAATGTTTGCTGAGATTTCAGAAAACTAGTAGTTTTTTGGAAGCTTGGCAACCCCATTCAAACGAAAGTGTTTTTCGCCAGTTTCTGCATGGGGTACTTCAAGAGGAAACAAACCATAGAGATAGAACTTAGAACTACTTCATTTTGTCAAGTTTCAAATAGCTAGCACAAACCGTGTTTGATTCAGAGTTTCAAACACATCTATCTATATAGCAGAAAACAGAGTGAAACCTAAAAATTCAAAGTGTTACTGGAAACGAACGCTTGAACCTAGAAGAGAGAAAGTTGGGCAGCCAAGTGGGATTAGTGAACTGATCATTACCACCAAGTATCATCAAGTTTTGGTGAAAAAATGTTTGCTGAGATTTCAGCAAACTAGTAGTTTTTTGGAATCTTGGCAACCCCTTTCAAACGAAAGTGTTTTTCGCCAGTCTCTGCATGGGGTACTTCAAGAGGAAACAAACCATAGAGATAGAACTTAGAACTACTTCATTTTGTCAAGTTTCACGCAGCTAGCACAAACCGTGTTTGATTCAGAGTTTCAAACACATCTATCTATATAGCAGAAAACAGAGTGAAACCTAAAAATTCAAAGTGTTACTGGAAACGAACGCTTGAACCTAGAAGAGTGAAAGTTGGGCAGCCAAGTGGGATTAGTGAACTGATCATTACCACCAAGTATCATCAAGTTTTGGTGAAAAAATGTTTGCTGAGATTTCAGCAAACTAGTAGTTTTTTGGAAGCTTGGCAACCCCTTTCAAACGAAACTGTTTTTCGCCAGTCTCTGCATGGGGTACTTCAAGAGGAAACAAACCATAGAGATAGAACTTAGAACTACTTCATTTGGTCAAGTTTCAAGGAGCTAGCACAAACAGTGTTTGATTTAGAATTCCAAACACAGCTATCTATGTAGCAGAAAACAGAGTGAAACCTAAAAATTCAAAGTGTTACTGGCAACGAACGCTTGAACCTAGAAGAGTGAAAGTTGGGCAGCCAAGTGAGATTAGTGAACTGATCATTACCACCAAGTATCATCAAGATTTGGTGAAAAAAATGTTTGCTGAGATTTCAGAAAACTAGTAGTTTTTTGGAAGCTTGGCAATCCCATTCAAACGAAAGTGTTTTTCGCCAGTTTCTGCATGGGGTACTTCAAGAGGAAACAAACCATAGAGATAGAACTTAGAAGTACTTCATTTTGTCAAGTTTCAAGGAGCTAGCACAAACCGTGTTTGATTCAGAGTTTCAAACACATCTATCTATATAGCAGAAAACAGAGTGAAACCCAAAAATTCAAAGTGTTACTGGAAACGAACGCTTGAACCTAGAAGAGTGAAAGTTGGGCAGCGAAGTGAGATTAGAGAACTGATCATTACCACCAAGTATCATCAAGATTTGGTGAAAAAATGTTTGCTGAGATTTCAGCAAACTAGTAGTTTTTTGGAATCTTGGCAACCCCTTTCAAACGAAAGTGTTTTGCGCCAGTCTCTGCATGGGGTATTTCAAGAGGAAACAAACCATAGAGATAGAACTTAGAACTACTTCATTTGGTCAAGTTTCAAGGAGCTAGCACAAACCGTGTTTGATTTAGAATTCCAAACACATCTATCTGTAAAGCAGAAAACAGAGTGAAACCTAAAAATTCAAAGTGTTACTGGAAACGAACGCTTGAACCTAGAAGAGTGAAAGTTGGGCAGCCAAGTGGGATTAGTGAACTGATCATTACCACCAAGTATCATCAAGTTTTGGTGAAAAAATGTTTGCTGATATTTCAGCAAACTAGTAGTTTTTTGGACGCTTGGCAACCCCTTTCGACCGAAAGTGTTTTGCGCCAGTCTCTGCATGGGGTACTTCAAGAGGAAACAAACCATAGAGATAGAACTTAGAACTACTTCATTTTGTCAAGTTTCACGCAGCTAGCACAAACCGTGTTTGATTCAGAGTTTCAAACACATCTATCTATATATCAGAAAACAGAGTGAAACCTAAAAATTCAAAGTGTTACTGGAAATGAACGCTTGAACCTAGAAGAGTGAAAGTTGGGCAGCCAAGTGGGATTAGTGAACTGATCATTACCACCAAGTATCATCAAGTTTTGGTGAAAAAATGTTTGCTGAGATTTCAGCAAACTAGTAGTTTTTTGGAAGCTTGGCAACCCCTTTCAAACGAAACTGTTTTTCGCCAGTCTCTGCATGGGGTACTTCAAGAGGAAACAAACCATAGAGATAGAACTTAGAACTACTTCATTTGGTCAAGTTTCAAGGAGCTAGCACAAACAGTGTTTGATTTAGAATTCCAAACACAGCTATCTATGTAGCAGAAAACAGAGTGAAACCTAAAAATTCAAAGTGTTACTGGAAACGAACGCTTGAACCTAGAAGAGTGAAAGTTGGGCAGCCAAGTGGGATTAGTGAACTGATCATTACCACCAAGTATCATCAAGTTTGGTGAAAAAATGTTTGCTGAGATTTCAGGAAACTAGTAGTTTTTTGGAATCATGGCAAACCCTTTCAAACGAAAGTGTTTTTCGCCAGTCTCTGCATGGGGTACTTCAAGAGGAAACAAACCATAGAGAAAGAACTTAGAACTACTTCATTTGGTCAAGTTTCAAGGAGCTAGCACAAACAGTGTTTGATTTAGAATTCCAAACACAGCTATCTATGTAGCAGAAAACAGAGTGAAACCTAAAAATTCAAAGTGTTACTGGAAACGAACGCTTGAACCTAGAAGAGTGAAAGTTGGGCAGCCAAGTGAGATTAGTGAACTGATCATTACCACCAAGTATCATCAAGATTTGGTGAAAAAATGTTTGCTGAGATTTCAGAAACTAGTAGTTTTTTGGACGCTTGGCAACCCCTTTCAAACGAAAGTGTTTTTCGCCAGTCTCTGCATGGGGTACTTCAAGAGGAAACAAACCATAGAGATAGAACTTAGAACTACTTCATTTTGTCAAGTTTCAAGGAGCTAGCACAAACCGTGTTTGATTCAGAGTTTCAAACACATCTATCTATATAGCAGAAAACAGAGTGAAACCTAAAAATTCAAAGTGTTACTGGAAACGAACGCTTGAACCTAGAAGAGTGAAAGTTGGGCAGCCAAGTGGGATTAGTGAACTGATCATTACCACCAAGTATCATCAAGTTTTGGTGAAAAAATGTTTGCTGAGATTTCAGCAAACTAGTAGTTTTTTGGACGCTTGGCAACCCCTTTCAAACGAAAGTGTTTTTCGCCAGTCTCTGCATGGGGTACTTCAAGAGGAAACAAACCATAGAGATAGAACTTAGAACTACTTCATTTGGTCAAGTTTCAAGGAGCTAGCACAAACCGTGTTTGATTTAGAATTCCAAACACATCTATCTATATAGCAGAAAACAGAGTGAAACCTAAAAATTCAAAATGTTACTGGAAACGAACGCTTGAACCTAGAAGAGTGAAAGTTGGGCAGCCAAGTGGGATTAGTGAACTGATCATTACCACCAAGTATCATCAACTTTTGGTGAAAAAATGTTTGCTGAGATTTCAGCAAACTAGTAGTTTTTTGGAAGCTTGGCAACCCCTTTCAAACGAAACTGTTTTTCGCCAGTCTCTGCATGGGGTACTTCAAGAGGAAACAAACCATAGAGATAGAACTTAGAACTACTTCATTTGGTCAAGTTTCAAGGAGCTAGAACAAACAGTGTTTGATTTAGAATTCCAAACACAGCTATCTATGTAGCAGAAAACAGAGTGAAACCTAAAAATTCAAAGTGTTACTGGCAACGAACGCTTGAACATAGAAGAGTGAAAGTTGGGCAGCCAAGTGAGATTAGTGAACTGATCATTACCACCAAGTATCATCAAGATTTGGTGAAAAAATGTTTGCTGAGATTTCAGAGAACTAGTAGTTTTTTGGAAGCTTGGCAACCCCATTCAAACGAAAGTGTTTTTCGCCAGTTTCTGCATGGGGTACTTCAAGAGGAAACAAACCATAGAGATAGAACTTAGAACTACTTCATTTTGTCAAGTTTCAAGGAGCTAGCACAAACCGTATTTGATTCAGAGTTTCAAACACATCTATCTATATAGCAGAAAACAGAGTGAAACCTAAAAATTCAAAGTGTTACTGGAAACGAACGCTTGAACCTAGAAGAGAGAAAGTTGGGCAGCCAAGTGGGATTAGTGAACTGATCATTACCACCAAGTATCATCAAGTTTTGGTGAAAAAATGTTTGCTGAGATTTCAGCAAACTAGTAGTTTTTTGGAATCTTGGCAACCCCTTTCAAACGAAAGTGTTTTTCGCCAGTCTCTGCATGGGGTACTTCAAGAGGAAACAAACCATAGAGAAAGAACTTAGAACTACTTCATTTGGTCAAGTTTCAAGGAGCTAGCACAAACAGTGTTTGATTTAGAATTCCAAACACAGCTATCTATGTAGCAGAAAACAGAGTGAAACCTAAAAATTCAAAGTGTTACTGGAAACGAACGCTTGAACCTAGAAGAGTGAAAGTTGGGCAGCCAAGTGAGATTAGTGAACTGATCATTACCACCAAGTATCATCAAGTTTTGGTGAAAAAATGTTTGCTGAGATTTCAGCAAACTAGTAGTTTTTTGGAAGCTTGGCAACCCCTTTCAAATGAAAGTGTTTTGCGCCAGTCTCTGAATGGGGTACTTCAAGAGGAAACAAACCATAGAGACAGAACTTAGAACTACTTCATTTTGTCAAGTTTCACGCAGCTAGCACAAACCGTGTTTGATTCAGAGTTTCCAAACACATCTATCTATATAGCAGAAAACAGAGTGAAACCTAAAAATTCAAAGTGTTACTGGAAACGAACGCTTGAACCTAGAAGAGTGAAAGTTGGGCAGCCAAGTGGGATTAGTGAACTGATCATTACCACCAAGTATCATCAAGTTTTGGTGAAAAAATGTTTGCTGAGATTTCAGCAAACTAGTAGTTTTTTGGACGCTTGGAAATCCCTTTCAAACGAAACTGTTTTTCGCCAGTCTCTGCATGGGGTACTTCAAGAGGAAACAAACCATAGAGATAGAACTTAGAACTACTTCATTTGGTCAAGTTTCAAGGAGCTAGCACAAACAGTGTTTGATTTAGAATTCCAAACACAGCTATCTATGTAGCAGAAAACAGAGTGAAACCTAAAAATTCAAAGTGTTACTGGAAACGAACGCTTGAACCTAGAAGAGTGAAAGTTGGGCAGCCAAGTGAGATTAGTGAACTGATCATTACCACCAAGTATCATCAAGATTTGGTGAAAAAATGTTTGCTGAGATTTCAGCAAACTAGTAGTTTTTTGGACGCTTGGCAACCCCTTTCAAACGAAAGTGTTTTTCGCCAGTCTCTGCATGGGGTACTTCAAGAGGAAACAAACCATAGAGATAGAACTTAGAACTACTTCATTTGGTCAAGTTTCAAGGAGCTAGCACAAACCGTGTTTGATTTAGAATTCCAAACACATCTATCTATATAGCAGAAAACAGAGTGAAACCTAAAAATTCAAAGTGTTACTGGAAACGAACGCTTGAACCTAGAAGAGTGAAAGTTGGGCAGCCAAGTGGGATTAGTGAACTGATCATTACCACCAAGTATCATCAAGTTTTGGTGAAAAAATGTTGCTGAGATTTCAGCAAACTAGTAGTTTTTTGGACGCTTGGAACCCCTTTCAAACGAAAGTGTTTTTCGCCAGTCTCTGCATGGGGTACTTCAAGAGGAAACAAACCATAGAGATAGAACTTAGAACTACTTCATTTGGTCAAGTTCAAGGAGCTAGCACAAACCGTGTTTGATTTAGAATTCCAAACACATCTATCTATATAGCAGAAAACAGAGTGAAACCTAAAAATTCAAAATGTTACTGGAAACGAACGCTTGAACCTAGAAGAGTGAAAGTTGGGCAGCAAGTGGGATTAGTGAACTGATCATTACCACCAAGTATCATCAACTTTTGGTGTGAAAAATGTTTGCTGAGATTTCAGCAAACTAGTAGTTTTTTGGAAGCTTGGCAACCCCTTTCAAACGAAACTGTTTTTCGCCAGTCTCTGATTGGGTACTTCAAGAGGAAACAAACCATAGAGATAGAACTTAGAACTACTTCATTTGGTCAAGTTTCAAGGAGCTAGAAAAAACAGTGTTTGATTTAGAATTCCAAACACAGCTATCTATGTAGCAGAAAACAGAGTGAAACCTAAAAATTCAAAGTGTTACTGGCAACGAACGCTTGAACCTAGAATGAGTGAAAGTTGGGCAGCCAAGTGAGATTAGTGAACTGATCATTACCACCAAGTATCATCAAGATTTGGTGAAAAAAATGTTTGCTGAGATTTCAGAGAACTAGTAGTATTTTTGGAAGCTTGGCAACCCCATTCAAACGATAAGTGTTTTTCGCCAGTTTCTGCATGGGGTACTTCAAGAGGAAACAAACCATAGAGATAGAACTTAGAAACTACTTCATTTTGTCAAGTTTCACGCAGCTAGCACAAACCGTGTTTGATTCAGAGTTTCAAAACACATCTATCTATATAGCAGAAAACAGAGTGAAACCTAAAAATTCAAAGTGTTACTGGAAACGAACGCTTGAACCTAGAGAGTGAAAGTTGGGCAGCCAAGTGGGATTAGTGAACTGATCATTACCACCAAGTATCATCAAGTTTTGGTGAAAAAATGTTTGCTGAGATTTCAGCAAACTAGGAGTTTTTTGGACGCTTGGAAATCCCTTTCAAACGAAACTGTTTTTCGCCAGTCTCTGCATGGGGTACTTCAAGAGGAAACAAACCATAGAGATAGAACTTAGAACTACTTCATTTGGTCAAGTTTCAAGGAGCTAGCACAAACAGTGTTTGATTTAGAATTCCAAACACAGCTATCTATGTAGCAGAAAACAGAGTGAAACCTAAAAATTCAAAGTGTTACTGGAAACGAACGCTTGAACCTAGAAGAGTGAAAGTTGGGCAGCCAAGTGAGATTAGTGAACTGATCATTACCACCAAGTATCATCAAGATTTGGTGAAAAAATGTTTGCTGAGATTTCAGAAAACTAGTAGTTTTTTGGAAGCTTGGCAACCCCATTCATACGAAAGTGTTTTTCGCCAGTTTCTGCATGGGGTACTTCAAGAGGAAACAAACCATAGAGATAGAACTTAGAACTACTTCATTTTGTCAAGTTTCAAGGAGCTAGCACAAACCATGTTTGATTCAGAGTTTCAAACACATCTATCTATATAGCAGAAAACAGAGTGAAACCTAAAAATTCAAAGTGTTACTGGAAACGAACGCTTGAACCTAGAAGAGAGAAAGTTGGGCAGCCAAGAGGGATTAGTGAAATGATCATTACCACCAAGTATCATCAAGTTTTGGTGAAAAAATGTTTGCTGAGATTTCAGCAAACTAGTAGTTTTTTGGAATCATGGCCACCCCTTTCAAACGAAAGTGTTTTTCGCCAGTCTCTGCATGGGGTACTTCAAGAGGAAACAAACCATAGAGAAAGAACTTAGAACTAGTTCATTTGGTCAAGTTTGAAGGAGCTAGCACAAACAGTGTTTGATTTAGAATTCCAAACACAGCTATCTATGTAGCAGAAAACAGAGTGAAACCTAAAAATTCAAAGTGTTACTGGAAACGAACGCTTGAACCTAGAAGAGTGAAAGTTGGGCAGCCAAGTGAGATTAGTGAACTGATCATTATCACCAAGTATCATCAAGATTTGGTGAAAAAATGTTTGCTGAGATTTCAGCAAACTAGTAGTTTTTTGGAAGCTTGGCAACCCCTTTCAAACGAAAGTGTTTTGCGCCAGTCTCTGCATGGGGTACTTCAAGAGGAAACAAACCATAGAGATAGAACTTAGAACTATTTCATTTTGTCAAGTTTCAAGGAGCTAGCACAAACCGTGTTTGACTCAGAGTTTCAAACACATCTATCTATATAGCAGAAAACAGAGTGAAACCTAAAAATTCAAAGTGTTACTGGAAACGAACGCTTGAACCTAAAAGAGTGAAAGTTGGGCAGCCAAGTGGGATTAGTGAACTGACCATTACCACCAAGTATCATCAAGTTTGGGTGAAAAAATGTTTGCTGAGATTTCAGCAAACTAGTAGTTTTTTGGACGCTTGGCAACCCCTTTCAAACGAAAGTGTTTTTCGCCAGTCTCTGCATGGGGTACTTCAAGAGGAAACAAACCATAGAGATAGAACTTAGAACTACTTCATTTTGTCAAGTTTCAAGGAGCTAGCACAAACCGTGTTTGATTTAGAATTCCAAACACATCTATCTATATAGCAGAAAACAGAGTGAAACCTAAAAATTCAAAGTGTTACTGGAAACGAACGCTTGAACCTAGAAGAGTGAAAGTTGGGCAGCCAAGTGGGATTAGTGAACTGATCATTACCACCAAGTATCATCAAGGTTTGGTCAAAAAATGTTTGCTGAGATTTCAGCAAACTAGTAGTTTTTTGGACACTTGGCAACCCCTTTCAAACGAAAGTGTTTTTCGCCAGTCTCTGCATGGGGTACTTCAAGAGGAAACAAACCATAGAGATAGAACTTAGAACTACTTCATTTGGTCAAGTTTCAAGGAGCTAGCACAAACCGTGTTTGATTTAGAATTCCAAACACATCTATCTATATAGCAGAAAACAGAGTGAAACCTAAAAATTCAAAATGTTACTGGAAACGAACGCTTGAACCTAGAAGAGTGAAAGTTGGGCAGCCAAGTGAGATTAGTGAACTGATCATTACCACCAAGTATCATCAAGTTTTGGTGAAAAAATGTTTGCTGAGATTTCAGCAAACTAGTAGTTTTTTGGAATCTTGGCAACCCCTTTCAAACGAAAGTGTTTTTCGCCAGTCTCTGCATGGGGCACTTCAAGAGGAAACAAACCATAGAGATAGAACTTAGAACTACTTCATTTTGTCAAGTTTCAAGGAGCTAGCACAAACCATGTTTGATTCAGAGTTTCAAACACATCTATCTATATAGCAGAAAACAGAGTGAAACCTAAAAATTCAAAGTGTTACTGGAAACGAACGCTTGAACCTAGAAGAGAGAAAGTTGGGCAGCCAAGTGGGATTAGTGAACTGATCATTACCACCAAGTGTCATCAAGATTTGGTGAAAAAATGTTTGCTGAGATTTCAGAAAACTAGTAGTTTTTTGGAAGCTTGGCAACCCCATTCATACGAAAGTGTTTTTCGCCAGTTTCTGCATGGGGTACTTGAAGAGGAAACAAACCATAGAGATAGAACTTAGAACTACTTCATTTTGTCAAGTTTCAAGGAGCTAGCACAAACCATGTTTGATTCAGAGTTTCAAAACACATCTATCTATATAGCAGAAAACAGAGTGAAACCTAAAAATTCAAAGTGTTACTGGAAACGAACGCTTGAACCTAGAAGAGAGAAAGTTGGGCAGCCAAGTGGGATTAGTGAAATGATCATTACCACCAAGTATCATCAAGTTTTGGTGAAAAAATGTTTGCTGAGATTTCAGCAAACTAGTAGTTTTTTGGAATCATGGCAACCCCTTTCAAACGAAAGTGTTTTTCGCCAGACTCTGCATGGGGTACTTCAAGAGGAAACAAACCATAGAGAAAGAACTTAGAACTACTGAAGACTGCGTAAAAAACATTCATTGGAAAGGTGTTCCAAGCTTCCAAAATACTACTGGTTTTCTGAATACTCGGAAATTTTTTTTCATCCGACCTTGATGATCTCTGTGGTAATGATCAGTTCACTAAGTCCACTTAGCTGCCCAATTTCCAATCTTCCAGGATGAAGCATTCGTTACCAGTAACAGTTTGAATTTTTAGGTTTCACTCTATTTCCTCCTATACAGATTGATGTGTTTTTTAAGGCTAAATCAAACACGG
>NW_027517916.1:0-38453 GCF_048772815.1 Callospermophilus lateralis
GCAGTTAGAACTCTAAATCAACACGGTTTGTGCTAGCTTCTTGAAACTTGACACAATAAAGTAGTTCTACGTTCTATCTCTAAGGTTTGTTTCCTCTTGTACCCTAAAGCTGGGACTGGCGAATAACACTTATACTGAAAGGGGTTGCCAAACTTCCAACACACTAGAGTCTCCTGAAATCTCAACATATATTTTTTCATGCAATTTTCATGATACTTTCAAGTAATGATCAGTACACCAATCCCACGTGGATGCCAAAGTTTAGTTCTTCTAGATTGAAGCATTCTTTTGGAGTAACAGTTTGAATTTTTAGGTTTCACTCTGTTTTCTCCTATATTGACAAATGTAGTTGGAACTCTAAACCAAGCACGGTTTGTTCTAGCTTCTTGAAACTTGAAACAGTAAAGTAGTTCTACATTCTATTTTTACTTTTTGTTTCCTCTGGATGTAGACCTAAGCAGAGACTGACGAAAGACACATTCAATGAATGGCGTTGTTAGGCTGCCAAAATACTACAGGCTCCTGAAATCTCAACATATTTTTTTTCCGACCTTCATGATAATTTCAAGTAATGAGCAGTACACCAATAAAACGTGGATGTTCAGGTTTCGTTCTCCTAGGTTGAAGCATTCGTTTGCAGTAACAGTTTGAATTTTTAGTTTTCACTCTGTTTTCTCCTATATTGACAGATGCAGTTCGAACTCTAAATCAAACATGGTTTGTGCTAGCTTCTCGAAACTTGACACAATAAAGTAGTTCTACGTTCTATCTCTAAGGTTTGTTTCCTCTTGATGTAGCCTTAAGCAGAGACGGGCGAATAACACTTTCAATGAAAGGCGTTGTTAAGCTTCCAAAAAACTACCGTCTCCTGAAATCTCAACATATATTTTTTCATCCAATCTTCATGATTCTTTCAAGTATTGATCAGTACACCAATCAAACGTGGATGCCCAAGTTTTGTTCTTCTAGGTTGTAGCATTCGTTTGCAGGAACAGTTAGAAATTATAGGTTTCAGTCTGTTTTCTCCTATATTGACAGATGCAGTTAGAACTCTAAATCAAACACGGTTTGTGCTAGCTTCTTGAAACTTGACACAATAAAGTAGTTCTACGTTCTATCTCTAAGGTTTGTTTCCTCTTGTATCCTAAAGCTGGGACTGGCGAATAACACTTATACTGAAAGGGGTTGCCAAACTTCCAACACACTAGAGTCTCCTGAAATCTCAACATATATTTTTTCATCCAATTTTCATGATACTTTCAACTAATGATCAGTACACCAATCCCACGTGGATGCCAAAGTTTAGTTCTTCTAGATTGAAGCATTCTTTTGGAGTAACAGTTTCAATTTTTAGGTTTCACTCTGTTTTCTCCTATATTGACAAATGTAGTTCGAACTCTAAACCAAACACGGTTTGTGCTAGCTTCTTGAAACTTGAAACAGTAAAGTAGTTCTACATTCTATTTTTACTTTTTGTTTCCTCTGGATGTAGACCTAAGCAGAGACTGACGAAAGACACATTCAATGAATGGCGTTGTTAGGCTGCCAAAATACTACAGGCTCCTGAAATCTCAACATATTTTTTTTCCGACCTTCATGATAATTTCAAGTAATGAGCAGTACACCAATAAAACGTGGATGTTCAGGTTTCGTTCTCCTAGGTTGAAGCATTCGTTTGCAGTAACAGTTTGAATTTTTAGTTTTCACTCTGTTTTCTCCTATATTGACAGATGCAGTTCGAACTCTAAATCAAACATGGTTTGTGCTAGCTTCTTGAAACTTGACACAATAAAGTAGTTCTACGTTCTATCTCTAAGGTTTGTTTCCTCTTGATGTAGCCTTAAGCAGAGACTGGCGAAAAACACTTTCAATGAAAGGCGTTGTTAAGCTTCCAAAAAACTACCGTCTCCTGAAATCTCAACATATATTTTTTCATCCAATCTTCATGATTCTTTCAAGTATTGGTCAGTACACCAATCAAACGTGGATGCCCAAGTTTTGTTCTTCTAGGTTGTAGCATTCGTTTGCAGGAACAGTTAGAAATTATAGGTTTCAGTCTGTTTTCTCCTATATTGACAGATGCAGTTAGAACTCTAAATCAAACACGGTTTGTGCTAGCTTCTTGAAACTTGACACAATAAAGTAGTTCTACGTTCTATCTCTAAGGTTTGTTTCCTCTTGTATCCTAAAGCTGGGACTGGCGAATAACACTTATACTGAAAGGGGTTGCCAAACTTCCAACACACTAGAGTCTCCTGAAATCTCAACATATATTTTTTCATCCAATCTTCATGATACTTTCAAGTAATGATCAGTACACCAATCCCACTTGGATGCCAAAGTTTAGTTCTCCTAGATTGAAGCATTCTTTTGGAGTAACAGTTTGAATTTTTAGGTTTCACTCTGTTTTCTCCTATATTGACAAATGTAGTTCGAACTCTAAATCAAACACGGTTTGTGCTAGCTTCTTGAAACTTGAAACAGTAAAGTAGTTCTACATTCAATTTTTATTTTTTGTTTCCTCTGGATGTAGACCTAAGCAGAGACTGACGAAAGACACATTCAATGAAAGGCGTTGTTAGGCTGCCAAAATATACAGTCTCCTGAAATCTCAACATATTTTTTTTTCCGACCTTCATGATAATTTCATGTAATCAGCAGTACACCAATAAAACGTGGATGTTCAAGTTTCGTTCTCCTAGCTTGAAGCATTCGTTGGCAGTAACAGTTTGAATTTTTAGTTTTCACTCTGTTTTCTCCTATATTGACAGATGCATTTCGAACTCTAAATCAAACATGGTTTGTGCTAGCTTCTTGAAACTTGACATAATAAAGTAGTTCTACGTATTATCTCTAAGGTTTGTTTCCTCTTGATGTAGCCTTAAGCAGAGACTGGCGAATAACACTTTCAATGAAAGGCGTTGTTAAGCTTCCAAAAAACTACCGTCTCCTGAAATCTCAACATATATTTTTTCATCCAATCTTCATGATTCTTTCAAGTATTGATCAGTACACCAATCAAACGTGGATGCCCAAGTTTTGTTCTTCTAGGTTGTAGCATTCGTTTGCAGGAACAGTTAGAAATTATAGGTTTCACTCTTCTCATATATTGACAGATGCAGTTAGAACTCTAAATCAAACACGGTTTGTGCTAGCTTCTTGAAACTTGACACAATAAAGTAGTTCTACGTTCGATCTCTAAGGTTTGTTTTCTCTTGTACCCTAAAGCTGGGACTGGCGAATAACACTTATACTGAAAGGGGTTGCCAAACTTCCAACACACTAGAGTCTCCTGAAATCTCAACATATATTTTTTCATCCAATCTTCATGATACTTTCAAATAATGATCAGTACACCAATCCCACTTGGATACCAAAGTTTAGTTCTCCTAGATTGAAGCATTCTTTTGGAGTAACAGTTTGAATTTTTAGGTTTCACTCTGTTTTCTCCTATATTGACAAATGTAGTTCGAACTCTAAATCAAACACGGTTTGTGCTAGCTTCTTGAAACTTGAAACAGTAAAGTAGTTCTACATTCTATTTTTATTTTTTGTTTCCTCTGGATGTAGACCTAAGCAGAGACTGACGAAAGACACATTCAATGAAAGGCGTTGTTAGGCTGCCAAAATACTACAGTCTCCTGAAATCTCAACATATTATTTTTCCGACCTTCATGATAATTTCATGTAATCAGCAGTACACCAATAAAACGTGGATGTTCAACTTTCGTTCTCCTAGCTTGAAGCATTCGTTTGCAGTAACAGTTTGAATTTTTAGTTTTCACTCTGTTTTCTCCTATATTGACAGATGCAGTTCGAACTCTAAATCAAACATGGTTTGTGCTAGCTTCTTGAAACTTGACAGAATAAAGTAGTTCTACGTTCTATCTCTAAGGTTTGTTTCCTTTGATGTAGCCTTAAGCAGAGACTGGCGAATAACACTTTCAATGAAAGGCGTTGTTAAGCTTCCAAAAAACTACCGTCTCCTGAAATCTCAACATATATTTTTTCATCCAATCTTCATAATTCTTTCAAGTATTGATCAGTACACCAATCAAACGTGGATGCCCAAGTTTTGTTCTTCTAGGTTGTAGCATTCATTTGCAGGAACAGTTAGAAATTATAGGTTTCAGTCTGTTTTCTCCTATATTGACAGATGCAGTTAGAACTCTAAATCAAACACGGTTTGTGTTAGCTTCTTGAAACCTGACACAATAAAGTAGTTCTACGTTCTATCTCTAAGGTTTGTTTCCTCTTGTATCCTAAAGCTGGGACTGGCGAATAACACTTATACTGAAAGGGGTTGCCAAACTTCCAACACACTAGAGTCTCCTGAAATCTCAACATATATTTTTTCATCCAATCTTCATGATACTTTCAAGTAATGATCAGTACACCAATCCCACTTGGATGCCAAAGTTTAGTTCTCCTAGATTGAAGCATTCTTTTGGAGTAACAGTTTGAATTTTTAGGTTTCACTCTGTTTTCTCCTATATTGACAAATGTAGTTCGAACTCTAAATCAAACACAGTTTGTGCTAGCTTCTTGAAACTTGAAAAAGTAAAGTAGTTCTACATTCTATTTTTATTTTTTGTTTCCTCTGGATGTAGACCTAAGCAGAGACTGACGAAAGACACATTCAATGAAAGGCGTTGTTAGGCTGCCAAAATACTACAGGCTCCTGAAATCTCAACATATTTTTTTTCCGACCTTCATGATAATTTCATGTAATCAGCAGTACACCAATAAAACGTGGATGTTCAAGTTTCGTTCTCCTAGGTTGAAGCATTCGTTTGCAGTAACAGTTTGAATTTTTAGTTTTCACTCTGTTTTCTCCTATATTGACAGATGTAGTTCGAACTCTAAATCAAACATGGTTTGTGCTAGCTTCTTGAAACTTGACACAATAAAGTAGTTCTACGTTCTATCTGTAAGGTTTGTTTCCTCTTGATGTAGCCTTAAGAAGAGACTGGCGAATAACACTTTCAATGAAAGGCGTTGTTAAGCTTCCAAAAAACTACCGTCTCCTGAAATCTCAACATATATTTTTTCATCCAATCTTCATGATTCTTTCAAGTATTGATCAGTACACCAATCAAACGTGGATGCCCAAGATTTGTTCTTCTAGGTTGTAGCATTCGTTTGCAGGAACAGTTAGAAATTATAGGTTTCACTCTGTTTTCTCCTATATTGACAGATGCAGTTAGAACTCTAATTCAAACACGGTTTGTGCTAGCTTCTGGAAACTTGACACAATAAAGTAGTTCTATGTTCTAGCTCTAAGGTTTGTTTCCTCTTGTATCCTAAAGCTGGGACTGGCGAATAACACTTATACTGAAAGGGGTTGCCAAACTTCCAACACACTAGAGTCTCCTGAAATCTCAACATATATTTTTTCATCCAATCTTCATGATACTTTCAAGTAATGATCAGTACACCAATCCCACTTGGATGCCAAAGTTTAGTTCTCCTAGATTGAAGCATTCTTTTGGAGTAACAGTTTGAATTTTTAGGTTACACTCTGTTTTCTCCTATATTGACAAATGTAGTTCGAACTCTAAATCAAACACGGTTTGTGCTAGCTTCTTGAAACTTGAAACAGTAAAGCAGTTCTACATTCTATTTTTATTTTTTGTTTCCTCTGGATGTAGACCTAAGCAGAGACTGACGAAAGACACATTCAATGAAAGGCGTTGTTAGGCTGCCAAAATATACAGTCTCCTGAAATCTCAACATATTTTTTTTTCCGACCTTCATGATAATTTCATGTAATCAGCAGTACACCAATAAAACGTGGATGTTCAAGTTTCGTTCACTTGCTTGAAGCATTCGTTTGCAGTAACAGTTTGAATTTTTAGTTTTCACTCTGTTTTCTCCTATATTGAAAGATGCAGTTCGAACTCTAAATCAAACATGGTTTGTGCTAGCTTCTTGAAACTTGACACAATAAAGTAGTTCTACGTTCTATCTCTAAGGTTTGTTTCCTCTTGATGTAGCCTTAAGCAGAGACTGGCGAATAACACTTTCAATGAAAGGCGTTGTTAAGCTTCCAAAAAACTACCGTCTCCTGAAATCTCAACATATATTTTTTCATCCAATCTTCATGATTCTTTCAAGTATTGATCAGTACACCAATCAAACGTGGATGCCCAAGTTTTGTTCTTCTAGGTTGTAGCATTCGTTTGCAGGAACAGTTAGAAATTATAGGTTTCAGTCTGTTTTCTCCTATATTGACAGATGCAGTTAGAACTCTAAATCAAACACGGTTTGTGCTAGCTTCTTGAAACTTGACACAATAAAGTAGTTCTACGTTCTATCTCTAAGGTTTGTTTCCTCTTGTATCCTAAAGCTGGGACTGGCGAATAACACTTATACTGAAAGGGGTTGCCAAACTTCCAACACACTAGAGTCTCCTGAAATCTCAACATATATTTTTTCATCCAATTTTCATGATACTTTCAACTAATGATCAGTACACCAATCCCACTTGGATGCCAAAGTTTAGTTCTCCTAGATTGAAGCATTCTTTTGGAGTAACAGTTTGAATTTTTAGGTTTCACTCTGTTTTCTCCTATATTGACAAATGTAGTTCGAACTCTAAATCAAACAGGGTTTGTGCTAGCTTCTTGAAACTTGAAACAGTAAAGTAGTTCTACATTCTATTTTTATTTTTTGTTTCCTCTGGATGTAGACCTAAGCAGAGACTGAGGAAAGACACATTCAATGAAAGGCGTTGTTAGGCTGCCAAAATACTAAAGTCTCCTGAATTCTCAACATATTTTTTTTCCGACCTTCATGATAATTTCAAGTAATGAGCAGTACACCAATAAAACGTGGATGTTCAAGTTTCGTTCTCCTAGGTTGAAGCATTCGTTTGCAGTAACAGTTTGAATTTTTAGTTTTCACTCTGTTTTCTCCTATATTGACAGATGCAGTTCGAACTCTAAATCAAACATGGTTTGTGCTAGCTTCTTGAAACTTGACACAATAAAGTAGTTCTACGTTCTATCTCTAAGGTTTGTTTCCTCTTGATGTAGCCTTAAGCAGAGACTGGCGAACAACACTTTCAATGAAAGGCGTTGTTAAGCTTCCAAAAAACTACCGTCTCCTGAAATCTCAACATATATTTTTTCATCCAATCTTCATGATTCTTTCAAGTATTGGTCAGTACACCAATCAAACGTGGATGCCCAAGTTTTGTTCTTCTAGGTTGTAGCATTCGTTTGCAGGAACAGTTAGAAATTATAGGTTTCAGTCTGTTTTCTCCTATATTGACAGATGCAGTTAGAACTCTAAATCAAACACGGTTTGTGCTAGCTTCTTGAAACTTGACACAATAAAGTAGTTCTACGTTCTATCTCTAAGGTTTGTTTCCTCTTGTATCCTAAAGCTGGGACTGGCGAATAACACTTATACTGAAAGGGGTTGCCAAACTTCCAACACACTAGAGTCTCCTGAAATCTCAACATATATTTTTTCATCCAATCTTCATGATACTTTCAAGTAATGATCAGTACACCAATCCCACTTGGATGCCAAAGTTTAGTTGTCCTAGATTGAAGCATTCTTTTGGAGTAACAGTTTGAATTTTTAGGTTTCACTCTGTTTTCTCCTATATTGACAAATGTAGTTCGAACTCTAAATCAAACACGGTTTGTGCTAGCTTCTTGAAACTTGAAACAGTAAAGTAGTTCCACATTCAATTTTTATTTTTTGTTTCCTCTGGATGTAGACCTAAGCAGAGACTGACGAAAGACACATTCAATGAAAGGCGTTGTTAGGCTGCCAAAATATACAGTCTCCTGAAATCTCAACATATTTTTTTTTCCGACCTTCATGATAATTTCATGTAATCAGCAGTACACCAATAAAACGTGGATGTTCAAGTTTCGTTCTCCTAGCTTGAAGCATTCGTTGGCAGTAACAGTTTGAATTTTTAGTTTTCACTCTGTTTTCTCCTATATTGACAGATGCAGTTTGAACTCTAAATCAAACATGGTTTGTGCTAGCTTCTTGAAACTTGACACAATAAAGTAGTTCTACGTATTATCTCTAAGGTTTGTTTCCTCTTGATGTAGCCTTAAGCAGAGACTGGCGAATAACACTTTCAATGAAAGGCGTTGTTAAGCTTCCAAAAAACTACCGTCTCCTGAAATCTCAACATATATTTTTTCATCCAATCTTCATGATTCTTTCAAGTATTGATCAGTACACCAATCAAAGGTGGATGCCCAAGTTTTGTTCTTCTAGGTTGTAGCATTCGTTTGCAGGAACAGTTAGAAATTATAGGTTTCACTCTTCTCATATATTGACAGATGCAGTTAGAACTCTAAATCAAACACGGTTTGTGCTAGCTTCTTGAAACTTGACACAATAAAGTAGTTCTACGTTCGATCTCTAAGGTTTGTTTCCTCTTGTACCCTAAAGCTGGGACTGGCGAATAACACTTATACTGAAAGGGGTTGCCAAACTTCCAACACACTAGAGTCTCCTGAAATCTCAACATATATTTTTTCATCCAATCTTCATGATACTTTCAAATAATGATCAGTACACCAATCCCACTTGGATACCAAAGTTTAGTTCTCCTAGATTGAAGCATTCTTTTAAAGTAACAGTTTGAATTTTTAGGTTTCACTCTGTTTTCTCCTATATTGACAAATGTAGTTCGAACTCTAAATCAAACACGGTTTGTGCTAGCTTCTTGAAACTTGAAACAGTAAAGTAGTTCTACATTCTATTTTTATTTTTTGTTTCCTCTGGATGTAGACCTAAGCAGAGACTGACGAAAGACACATTCAATGAAAGGCGTTGTTAGGCTGCCAAAATACTACAGTCTCCTGAAATCTCAACATATTATTTTTCCGACCTTCATGATAATTTCATGTAATCAGCAGTACACCAATAAAACGTGGATGTTCAACTTTCGTTCTCCTAGCTTGAAGCATTCGTTTGCAGTAACAGTTTGAATTTTTAGTTTTCACTCTGTTTTCTCCTATATTGACAGATGCATTTCGAACTCTAAATCAAACATGGTTTGTGCTAGCTTCTTGAAACTTGACACAATAAAGTAGTTCTACGTATTATCTCTAAGGTTTGTTTCCTCTTGATGTAGCCTTAAGCAGAGACTGGCGAATAACACTTTCAATGAAAGGCGTTGTTAAGCTTCCAAAAAACTACCGTCTCCTGAAATCTCAACATATATTTTTTCATCCAATCTTCATGATTCTTTCAAGTATTGATCAGTACACCAATCAAACGTGGATGCCCAAGTTTTGTTCTTCTAGGTTGTAGCATTCGTTTGCAGGAACAGTTAGAAATTATAGGTTTCACTCTTCTCATATATTGACAGATGCAGTTAGAACTCTAAATCAAACACGGTTTGTGCTAGCTTCTTGAAACTTGACACAATAAAGTAGTTCTACGTTCGATCTCTAAGGTTTGTTTTCTCTTGTACCCTAAAGCTGGGACTGGCGAATAACACTTATACTGAAAGGGGTTGCCAAACTTCCAACACACTAGAGTCTCCTGAAATCTCAACATATATTTTTTCATCCAATCTTCATGATACTTTCAAATAATGATCAGTACACCAATCCCACTTGGATACCAAAGTTTAGTTCTCCTAGATTGAAGCATTCTTTTGGAGTAACAGTTTGAATTTTTAGGTTTCACTCTGTTTTCTCCTATATTGACAAATGTAGTTCGAACTCTAAATCAAACACGGTTTGTGCTAGCTTCTTGAAACTTGAAACAGTAAAGTAGTTCTACATTCTATTTTTATTTTTTGTTTCCTCTGGATGTAGACCTAAGCAGAGACTGACGAAAGACACATTCAATGAAAGGCGTTGTTAGGCTGCCAAAATACTACAGTCTCCTGAAATCTCAACATATTATTTTTCCGACCTTCATGATAATTTCATGTAATCAGCAGTACACCAATAAAACGTGGATGTTCAACTTTCGTTCTCCTAGCTTGAAGCATTCGTTTGCAGTAACAGTTTGAATTTTTAGTTTTCACTCTGTTTTCTCCTATATTGACAGATGCAGTTCGAACTCTAAATCAAACATGGTTTGTGCTAGCTTCTTGAAACTTGACAGAATAAAGTAGTTCTACGTTCTATCTCTAAGGTTTGTTTCCTTTGATGTAGCCTTAAGCAGAGACTGGCGAATAACACTTTCAATGAAAGGCGTTGTTAAGCTTCCAAAAAACTACCGTCTCCTGAAATCTCAACATATATTTTTTCATCCAATCTTCATAATTCTTTCAAGTATTGATCAGTACACCAATCAAACGTGGATGCCCAAGTTTTGTTCTTCTAGGTTGTAGCATTCATTTGCAGGAACAGTTAGAAATTATAGGTTTCAGTCTGTTTTCTCCTATATTGACAGATGCAGTTAGAACTCTAAATCAAACACGGTTTGTGTTAGCTTCTTGAAACCTGACACAATAAAGTAGTTCTACGTTCTATCTCTAAGGTTTGTTTCCTCTTGTATCCTAAAGCTGGGACTGGCGAATATCACTTATACTGAAAGGGGTTGCCAAACTTCCAACACACTAGAGTCTCCTGAAATCTCAACATATATTTTTTCATCCAATCTTCATGATACTTTCAAGTAATGATCAGTACACCAATCCCACTTGGATGCCAAAGTTTAGTTCTCCTAGATTGAAGCATTCTTTTGGAGTAACAGTTTGAATTTTTAGGTTTCACTCTGTTTTCTCCTATATTGACAAATGTAGTTCGAACTCTAAATCAAACACAGTTTGTGCTAGCTTCTTGAAACTTGAAACAGTAAAGTAGTTCTACATTCTATTTTTATTTTTTGTTTCCTCTGGATGTAGACCTAAGCAGAGACTGACGAAAGACACATTCAATGAAAGGCGTTGTTAGGCTGCCAAAATACTACAGGCTCCTGAAATCTCAACATATTTTTTTTCCGACCTTCATGATAATTTCATGTAATCAGCAGTACACCAATAAAACGTGGATGTTCAAGTTTCGTTCTCCTAGGTTGAAGCATTCGTTTGCAGTAACAGTTTGAATTTTTAGTTTTCACTCTGTTTTCTCCTATATTGACAGATGTAGTTCGAACTCTAAATCAAACATGGTTTGTGCTAGCTTCTTGAAACTTGACACAATAAAGTAGTTCTACGTTCTATCTGTAAGGTTTGTTTCCTCTTGATGTAGCCTTAAGAAGAGACTGGCGAATAACACTTTCAATGAAAGGCGTTGTTAAGCTTCCAAAAAACTACCGTCTCCTGAAATCTCAACATATATTTTTTCATCCAATCTTCATGATTCTTTCAAGTATTGATCAGTACACCAATCAAACGTGGATGCCCAAGATTTGTTCTTCTAGGTTGTAGCATTCGTTTGCAGGAACAGTTAGAAATTATAGGTTTCACTCTGTTTTCTCCTATATTGACAGATGCAGTTAGAACTCTAATTCAAACACGGTTTGTGCTAGCTTCTGGAAACTTGACACAATAAAGTAGTTCTATGTTCTAGCTCTAAGGTTTGTTTCCTCTTGTATCCTAAAGCTGGGACTGGCGAATAACACTTATACTGAAAGGGGTTGCCAAACTTCCAACACACTAGAGTCTCCTGAAATCTCAACATATATTTTTTCATCCAATCTTCATGATACTTTCAAGTAATGATCAGTACACCAATCCCACTTGGATGCCAAAGTTTAGTTCTCCTAGATTGAAGCATTCTTTTGGAGTAACAGTTTGAATTTTTAGGTTACACTCTGTTTTCTCCTATATTGACAAATGTAGTTCGAACTCTAAATCAAACACGGTTTGTGCTAGCTTCTTGAAACTTGAAACAGTAAAGCAGTTCTACATTCTATTTTTATTTTTTGTTTCCTCTGGATGTAGACCTAAGCAGAGACTGACGAAAGACACATTCAATGAAAGGCGTTGTTAGGCTGCCAAAATATACAGTCTCCTGAAATCTCAACATATTTTTTTTTCCGACCTTCATGATAATTTCATGTAATCAGCAGTACACCAATAAAACGTGGATGTTCAAGTTTCGTTCACTTGCTTGAAGCATTCGTTTGCAGTAACAGTTTGAATTTTTAGTTTTCACTCTGTTTTCTCCTATATTGAAAGATGCAGTTCGAACTCTAAATCAAACATGGTTTGTGCTAGCTTCTTGAAACTTGACACAATAAAGTAGTTCTACGTTCTATCTCTAAGGTTTGTTTCCTCTTGATGTAGCCTTAAGCAGAGACTGGCGAATAACACTTTCAATGAAAGGCGTTGTTAAGCTTCCAAAAAACTACCGTCTCCTGAAATCTCAACATATATTTTTTCATCCAATCTTCATGATTCTTTCAAGTATTGATCAGTACACCAATCAAACGTGGATGCCCAAGTTTTGTTCTTCTAGGTTGTAGCATTCGTTTGCAGGAACAGTTAGAAATTATAGGTTTCAGTCTGTTTTCTCCTATATTGACAGATGCAGTTAGAACTCTAAATCAAACACGGTTTGTGCTAGCTTCTTGAAACTTGACACAATAAAGTAGTTCTACGTTCTATCTCTAAGGTTTGTTTCCTCTTGTATCCTAAAGCTGGGACTGGCGAATAACACTTATACTGAAAGGGGTTGCCAAACTTCCAACACACTAGAGTCTCCTGAAATCTCAACATATATTTTTTCATCCAATTTTCATGATACTTTCAACTAATGATCAGTACACCAATCCCACTTGGATGCCAAAGTTTAGTTCTCCTAGATTGAAGCATTCTTTTGGAGTAACAGTTTGAATTTTTAGGTTTCACTCTGTTTTCTCCTATATTGACAAATGTAGTTCGAACTCTAAATCAAACAGGGTTTGTGCTAGCTTCTTGAAACTTGAAACAGTAAAGTAGTTCTACATTCTATTTTTATTTTTTGTTTCCTCTGGATGTAGACCTAAGCAGAGACTGAGGAAAGACACATTCAATGAAAGGCGTTGTTAGGCTGCCAAAATACTAAAGTCTCCTGAATTCTCAACATATTTTTTTTCCGACCTTCATGATAATTTCAAGTAATGAGCAGTACACCAATAAAACGTGGATGTTCAAGTTTCGTTCTCCTAGGTTGAAGCATTCGTTTGCAGTAACAGTTTGAATTTTTAGTTTTCACTCTGTTTTCTCCTATATTGACAGATGCAGTTCGAACTCTAAATCAAACATGGTTTGTGCTAGCTTCTTGAAACTTGACACAATAAAGTAGTTCTACGTTCTATCTCTAAGGTTTGTTTCCTCTTGATGTAGCCTTAAGCAGAGACTGGCGAACAACACTTTCAATGAAATGCGTTGTTAAGCTTCCAAAAAACTACCGTCTCCTGAAATCTCAACATATATTTTTTCATCCAATCTTCATGATTCTTTCAAGTATTGGTCAGTACACCAATCAAACGTGGATGCCCAAGTTTTGTTCTTCTAGGTTGTAGCATTCGTTTGCAGGAACAGTTAGAAATTATAGGTTTCAGTCTGTTTTCTCCTATATTGACAGATGCAGTTAGAACTCTAAATCAAACACGGTTTGTGCTAGCTTCTTGAAACTTGACACAATAAAGTAGTTCTACGTTCTATCTCTAAGGTTTGTTTCCTCTTGTATCCTAAAGCTGGGACTGGCGAATAACACTTATACTGAAAGGGGTTGCCAAACTTCCAACACACTAGAGTCTCCTGAAATCTCAACATATATTTTTTCATCCAATCTTCATGATACTTTCAAGTAATGATCAGTACACCAATCCCACTTGGATGCCAAAGTTTAGTTGTCCTAGATTGAAGCATTCTTTTGGAGTAACAGTTTGAATTTTTAGGTTTCACTCTGTTTTCTCCTATATTGACAAATGTAGTTCGAACTCTAAATCAAACACGGTTTGTGCTAGCTTCTTGAAACTTGAAACAGTAAAGTAGTTCCACATTCAATTTTTATTTTTTGTTTCCTCTGGATGTAGACCTAAGCAGAGACTGACGAAAGACACATTCAATGAAAGGCGTTGTTAGGCTGCCAAAATATACAGTCTCCTGAAATCTCAACATATTTTTTTTTCCGACCTTCATGATAATTTCATGTAATCAGCAGTACACCAATAAAACGTGGATGTTCAAGTTTCGTTCTCCTAGCTTGAAGCATTCGTTGGCAGTAACAGTTTGAATTTTTAGTTTTCACTCTGTTTTCTCCTATATTGACAGATGCAGTTTGAACTCTAAATCAAACATGGTTTGTGCTAGCTTCTTGAAACTTGACACAATAAAGTAGTTCTACGTATTATCTCTAAGGTTTGTTTCCTCTTGATGTAGCCTTAAGCAGAGACTGGCGAATAACACTTTCAATGAAAGGCGTTGTTAAGCTTCCAAAAAACTACCGTCTCCTGAAATCTCAACATATATTTTTTCATCCAATCTTCATGATTCTTTCAAGTATTGATCAGTACACCAATCAAAGGTGGATGCCCAAGTTTTGTTCTTCTAGGTTGTAGCATTCGTTTGCAGGAACAGTTAGAAATTATAGGTTTCACTCTTCTCATATATTGACAGATGCAGTTAGAACTCTAAATCAAACACGGTTTGTGCTAGCTTCTTGAAACTTGACACAATAAAGTAGTTCTACGTTCGATCTCTAAGGTTTGTTTCCTCTTGTACCCTAAAGCTGGGACTGGCGAATAACACTTATACTGAAAGGGGTTGCCAAACTTCCAACACACTAGAGTCTCCTGAAATCTCAACATATATTTTTTCATCCAATCTTCATGATACTTTCAAATAATGATCAGTACACCAATCCCACTTGGATACCAAAGTTTAGTTCTCCTAGATTGAAGCATTCTTTTAAAGTAACAGTTTGAATTTTTAGGTTTCACTCTGTTTTCTCCTATATTGACAAATGTAGTTCGAACTCTAAATCAAACACGGTTTGTGCTAGCTTCTTGAAACTTGAAACAGTAAAGTAGTTCTACATTCTATTTTTATTTTTTGTTTCCTCTGGATGTAGACCTAAGCAGAGACTGACGAAAGACACATTCAATGAAAGGCGTTGTTAGGCTGCCAAAATACTACAGTCTCCTGAAATCTCAACATATTATTTTTCCGACCTTCATGATAATTTCATGTAATCAGCAGTACACCAATAAAACGTGGATGTTCAACTTTCGTTCTCCTAGCTTGAAGCATTCGTTTGCAGTAACAGTTTGAATTTTTATTTTTCACTCTGTTTTCTCCTATATTGACAGATGCAGTTCGAACTCTAAATCAAACATGGTTTGTGCTAGCTTCTTGAAACTTGACAGAATAAAGTAGTTCTACGTTCTATCTCTAAGGTTTGTTTCCTTTGATGTAGCCTTAAGCAGAGACTGGCGAATAACACTTTCAATGAAAGGCGTTGTTAAGCTTCCAAAAAACTACCGTCTCCTGAAATCTCAACATATATTTTTTCATCCAATCTTCATAATTCTTTCAAGTATTGATCAGTACACCAATCAAACGTGGATGCCCAAGTTTTGTTCTTCTAGGTTGTAGCATTCATTTGCAGGAACAGTTAGAAATTATAGGTTTCAGTCTGTTTTCTCCTATATTGACAGATGCAGTTAGAACTCTAAATCAAACACGGTTTGTGTTAGCTTCTTGAAACCTGACACAATAAAGTAGTTCTACGTTCTATCTCTAAGGTTTGTTTCCTCTTGTATCCTAAAGCTGGGACTGGCGAATAACACTTATACTGAAAGGGGTTGCCAAACTTCCAACACACTAGAGTCTCCTGAAATCTCAACATATATTTTTTCATCCAATCTTCATGATACTTTCAAGTAATGATCAGTACACCAATCCCACTTGGATGCCAAAGTTTAGTTGTCCTAGATTGAAGCATTCTTTTGGAGTAACAGTTTGAATTTTTAGGTTTCACTCTGTTTTCTCCTATATTGACAAATGTAGTTCGAACTCTAAATCAAACACAGTTTGTGCTAGCTTCTTGAAACTTGAAACAGTAAAGTAGTTCTACATTCTATTTTTATTTTTTGTTTCCTCTGGATGTAGACCTAAGCAGAGACTGACGAAAGACACATTCAATGAAAGGCGTTGTTAGGCTGCCAAAATACTACAGGCTCCTGAAATCTCAACATATGTTTTTTTCCGACCTTCATGATAATTTCATGTAATCAGCAGTACACCAATAAAACGTGGATGTTCAAGTTTCGTTCTCCTAGGTTGAAGCATTCGTTTGCAGTAACAGTTTGAATTTTTAGTTTTCACTCTGTTTTCTCCTATATTGACAGATGTAGTTCGAACTCTAAATCAAACATGGTTTGTGCTAGCTTCTTGAAACTTGACACAATAAAGTAGTTCTACGTTCTATCTGTAAGGTTTGTTTCCTCTTGATGTAGCCTTAAGAAGAGACTGGCGAATAACACTTTCAATGAAAGGCGTTGTTAAGCTTCCAAAAAACTACCGTCTCCTGAAATCTCAACATATATTTTTTCATCCAATCTTCATGATTCTTTCAAGTATTGATCAGTACACCAATCAAACGTGGATGCCCAAGATTTGTTCTTCTAGGTTGTAGCATTCGTTTGCAGGAACAGTTAGAAATTATAGGTTTCACTCTGTTTTCTCCTATATTGACAGATGCAGTTAGAACTCTAATTCAAACACGGTTTGTGCTAGCTTCTGGAAACTTGACACAATAAAGTAGTTCTATGTTCTAGCTCTAAGGTTTGTTTCCTCTTGTATCCTAAAGCTGGGACTGGTGAATAACACTTATACTGAAAGGGGTTGCCAAACTTCCAACACACTAGAGTCTCCTGAAATCTCAACATATATTTTTTCATCCAATCTTCATGATACTTTCAAGTAATGATCAGTACACCAATCCCACTTGGATGCCAAAGTTTAGTTCTCCTAGATTGAAGCATTCTTTTGGAGTAACAGTTTGAATTTTTAGGTTACACTCTGTTTTCTCCTATATTGACAAATGTAGTTCGAACTCTAAATCAAACAGGGTTTGTGCTAGCTTCTTGAAACTTGAAACAGTAAAGCAGTTCTACATTCTATTTTTATTTTTTGTTTCCTCTGGATGTAGACCTAAGCAGAGACTGACGAAAGACACATTCAATGAAAGGCGTTGTTAGGCTGCCAAAATATACAGTCTCCTGAAATCTCAACATATTTTTTTTTCCGACCTTCATGATAATTTCATGTAATCAGCAGTACACCAATAAAACGTGGATGTTCAAGTTTCGTTCACTTGCTTGAAGCATTCGTTTGCAGTAACAGTTTGAATTTTTAGTTTTCACTCTGTTTTCTCCTATATTGACAGATGCAGTTCGAACTCTAAATCAAACATGGTTTGTGCTAGCTTCTTGAAACTTGACACAATAAAGTAGTTCTACGTTCTATCTCTAAGGTTTGTTTCCTCTTGATGTAGCCTTAAGCAGAGACTGGCGAATAACACTTTCAATGAAAGGCGTTGTTAAGCTTCCAAAAAACTACCGTCTCCTGAAATCTCAACATATATTTTTTCATCCAATCTTCATGATTCTTTCAAGTATTGATCAGTACACCAATCAAACGTGGATGCCCAAGTTTTGTTCTTCTAGGTTGTAGCTTTCGTTTGCAGGAACAGTTAGAAATTATAGGTTTCACTCTGTTTTCTCCTATATTGACAGATGCAGTTAGAACTCTAAATCAAACACGGTTTGTGCTACCTTCTTGAAACTTGACACAATAAAGTAGTTCTACGTTCTATCTCTAAGGTTTGTTTCCTCTTGTATCCTAAAGCTGGGACTGGCGAATAACACTTATACTGAAAGGGGTTGCCAAACTTCCAACACACTAGAGTCTCCTGAAATCTCAACATATATTTTTTCATCCAATCTTCATGATACTTTCAAGTAATGATCAGTACACCAATCCCACTTGGATGCCAAAGTTTAGTTCTCCTAGATTGAAGCATTCTTTTCGAGTAACAGTTTGAATTTTTAGGTTTCACTCTGTTTTCTCCTATATTGACAAATGTAGTTCGAACTCTAAATCAAACACGGTTTGTGCTAGCTTCTTGAAACTTGAAACAGTAAAGTAGTTCTACATTCTATTTTTATTTTTTGTTTCCTCTGGATGTAGACCTAAGCAGAGACTGACGAAAGACACATTCAATGAAAGGCGTTGTTAGGCTGCCAAAATACTACAGTCTCCTGAAATCTCAACATATTTTTTTTTCCGACCTTCATGATAATTTCAAGTAATGAGCTGTACACCAATAAAATGTGGATGTTCAAGTTTCGTTCTCCTAGGTTGAAG
The DNA here is from genome assembly GCF_048772815.1 of Callospermophilus lateralis. Classification (NCBI taxonomy): domain Eukaryota; kingdom Metazoa; phylum Chordata; class Mammalia; order Rodentia; family Sciuridae; genus Callospermophilus; species Callospermophilus lateralis. The sequence continues at coordinate 18,305 of NW_027517916.1, forward strand.
CATTCGTTTGCAGTAACAGTTTGAATTTTTAGTTTTCACTCTGTTTTCCCCTATATTGACAGATGCAGTTAGAACTCTAAATCAAACATGGTTTGTGCTAGCTTCTTGAAACTTGACACATAAAGTAGTCCTACGTTCTATCTCTAAGGTTTGTTTCCTCTTGATGTAGCCTTAAGCAGAGACTGGCGAACAACACTTTCAATGAAAGGCGTTGTTAAGCTTCCAAAAAACTACCGTCTCCTGAAATCTCAACATATATTTTTTCATCCAATCTTCATGATTCTTTCAAGTATTGATCAGTACACCAATCAAACGTGGATGCCCAAGTTTTGTTCTTCTAGGTTGTAGCATTCATTTGCAGGAACAGTTAGAAATTATAGGTTTCACTCTGTTTTCTCCTATATTGACAGATGCATTTAGAACTCTAAATCAACAACGGTTTGTGCTAGCTTCTTGAAACTTTGCACAATAAAGTAGTTCTACGTTCTATCCTAAGGTTTGTTTCCTCTTGTATCCTAAAGCTGGGACTGGCGAATAACACTTATACTGAAAGGGGTTGCCAAACTTACAACACACTAGAGTCTCCTGAAATCTCAACATACATTTTTTCATCCAATCTTCATGATACTTTCAAGTAATGATCAGTACACCAATCCCTCTTGGATGCCAAAGTTTAGTTCTCCTAGATTGAAGCATTCTTTTGGAGTAACAGTTTGAATTTTTAGGTTTCACTCTGTTTTCTCCTATATTGACAAATGTAGTTCGAACTCTAAATCAAACACGGTTTGTGCTAGCTTCTTGAAACTTGAAACAGTAAAGTAGTTCTACATTCTATTTTTATTTTTTGTTTCCTCTGGATGTAGACCTAAGCAGAGACTGACGAAAGACACATTCAATGAAAGGCGTTGTTAGGCTGCCAAATACTACAGGCTCCTGAAATCTCAACATATTTTTTTTTCCAACCTTCATGATAATTTCAAGTAATGAGCAGTACACCAATAAAACGTGGATGTTCAAGTTCCGTTCTCCTAGGTTGAAGCATTCGTTTGCAGTAACAGTTTGAATTTTTAGTTTTCACTCTGTTTTCTCCTATATTGACAGATGCAGTTCGAACTCTAAATCAAACATGGTTTGTGCTAGCTTCTTGAAACTTGACACAATAAAGTAGTTCTATGTTCTATCTCTAAGGTTTGTTTCCTCTTGATGTAGCCTTAACAGAGACTGGCGAATAACACTTTCAATGAAAGGCGTTGTTAAGCTTCCAAAAAACTACCGTCTCCTGAAATCTCAACATACATTTTTTCATCCAATCTTCATGATTCTTTTAGTATTGATCAGTACACCAATCAAACTTGGATGCCCAAGTTTTGTTCTTCTAGGTTGTAGCATTCGTTTGCAGGAAGAGTTAGAAATTATAGGTTTCACTCTGTTTTCTCCTATATTGACAGATGCAGCTAGAACTCTAAATCAAACACGGTTTGTGCTAGCTTCTTGAAACTTGACACAATAAAGTAGTTCTACGTTCTATCTCTAAGGTTTGTTTCCTCTTGTATCCTAAAGCTGGGACTGGCGAATAACACTTATACTGAAAGGGGTTGCCAAACTTCCAACACCCTAGAGTCTCCTGAAATCTCAACATATATTTTTTCATGCAATTTTCATGATACTTTCAAGTAATGATCAGTACACCAATCCCACGTGGATGCCAAAGTTTAGTTCTTCTAGATTGAAGCATTCTTTTGGAGTAACAGTTTGAATTTTTAGGTTTCACTCTGTTTTCTCCTATATTGACAAATGTAGTTCGAACTCTAAACCAAGCACGGTTTGTTCTAGCTTCTTGAAACTTGAAACAGTAAAGTAGTTCTACATTCTATTTTTACTTTTTGTTTCCTCTGGATGTAGACCTAAGCAGAGACTGACGAAAGACACATTCAATGAAAGGCGTTGTTAGGCTGCCAAAATACTACAGGCTCCTGAAATCTCAACATATTTTTTTTCCGACCTTCATGATAATTTCAAGTAATGAGCAGTACACCAATAAAACGTGGATGTTCAGGTTTCGTTCTCCTAGGTTGAAGCATTCGTTTGCAGTAACAGTTTGAATTTTTAGTTTTCACTCTGTTTTCTCCTATATTGACAGATGCAGTTTGAACTCTAAATCAAACATGGTTTGTGCTAGCTTCTTGAAACTTGACACAATAAAGTAGTTCTACATTCTATCTCTAAGGTTTGTTTCCTCTTGATGTAGCCTTAAGCAGAGACTGGCGAATAACACTTTCAATGAAAGGCGTTGTTAAGCTTCCAAAAAACTACCGTCTCCTGAAATCTCAACATATATTTTTTCATCCAATCTTCATGATTCTTTCAAGTATTGATCAGTACACCAATCAAACGTGGATGCCCAAGTTTTGTTCTTCTAGGTTGTAGCATTCGTTTGCAGGAACAGTTAGAAATTATAGGTTTCAGTCTGTTTTCTCCTATATTGACAGAGGCAGTTAGAACTCTAAATCAAACACGGTTTGTGCTAGCTTCTTGAAACTTGACACAATAAAGTAGTTCTACGTTCTATCTCTAAGGTTTGTTTCCTCTTGTATCCTAAAGCTGGGACTGGCGAATAACACTTATACTGAAAGGGGTTGCCAAACTTCCAACACACTAGAGTCTCCTGAAATCTCAACATATATTTTTTCATCCAATCTTCATGATACTTTCAACTAATGATCAGTACACCAATCCCACTTGGATGCCAAAGTTTAGTTCTCAGAGATTGAAGCATTCTTTTGGAGTAACAGTTTGAATTTTTAGGTTTCACTCTGTTTTCTCCTATATTGACAAATGTAGTTCGAACTCTAAATCAAACACGGTTTGTGCTAGCTTCTTGAAACTTGAAACAGTAAAGTAGTTCTACATTCTATTTTTATTTTTTGTTTCCTCTGGATGTAGACCTAAGCAGAGACTGAGGAAAGACACATTCAATGAAAGGCGTTGTTAGGCTGCCAAAATACTAAAGTCTCCTGAATTCTCAACATATTTTTTTTCCGACCTTCATGATAATTTCAAGTAATGAGCAGTACACCAATAAAACGTGGATGTTCAAGTTTCGTTCTCCTAGGTTGAAGCATTCGTTTGCAGTAACAGTTTGAATTTTTAGTTTTCACTCTGTTTTCTCCTATATTGACAGATGCAGTTCGAACTCTAAATCAAACATGGTTTGTGCTAGCTTCTTGAAACTTGACACAATAAAGTCGTTCTACGTTCTATCTCTAAGGTTTGTTTCCTCTTGATGTAGCCTTAAGCAGAGACTGGCGAACAACACTTTCAATGAAAGGCGTTGTTAAGCTTCCAAAAAACTACCGTCTCCTGAAATCTCAACATATATTTTTTCATCCAATCTTCATGATTCTTTCAAGTATTGGTCAGTACACCAATCAAACGTGGATGCCCAAGTTTTGTTCTTCTAGGTTGTAGCATTCGTTTGCAGGAACAGTTAGAAATTATAGGTTTCACTCTGTTTTCTCCTATATTGACAGATGCAGTTAGAACTCTAAATCAAACACGGTTTGTGCTAGCTTCTTGAAACTTGACACAATAAAGTAGTTCTACGTTCTATCTCTAAGGTTTGTTTCCTCTTGTATCCTAAAGCTGGGACTGGCGAATAACACTTATACTGAAAGGGGTTGCCAAACTTCCAACACACTAGAGTCTCCTGAAATCTCAACATATATTTTTTCATCCAATCTTCATGATACTTTCAAGTAATGATCAGTACACCAATCCCACTTGAATGCCAAAGTTTAGTTCTCCTAGATTGAAGCATTCTTTTGGAGTAACAGTTTGAATTTTTAGGTTTCACTCTGTTTTCTCCTATATTGACAAATGTAGTTCGAACTCTAAATCAAACACGGTTTGTGCTAGCTTCTTGAAACTTGAAACAGTAAAGTAGTTCTACATTCTATTTTTATTTTTTGTTTCCTCTGGATGTAGACCTAAGCAGAGACTGACGAAAGACACATTCAATGAAAGGCGTTGTTAGGCTGCCAAAATACTACAGGCTCCTGAAATCTCAACATATTTTTTTTTCCAACCTTCATGATAATTTCAAGTAATGAGCAGTACACGAATAAAACGTGGATGTTCAAGTTTCGTTCTCCTAGGTTGAAGCATTCGTTTGCAGTAACAGTTTGAATTTTTAGTTTTCACTCTGTTTTCTCCTATATTGACAGATGCAGTTTGAACTCTAAATGAAACATGGTTTGTGCTAGCTTCTTGAAACTTGACACCATAAAGTCGTTCTACGTTCTATCTCTAAGGTTTGTTTCCTCTTGATGTAGCCTTAAGCAGAGACTGGCGAACAACACTTTCAATGAAAGGCGTTGTTAAGCTTCCAAAAAACTACCGTCTCCTGAAATCTCAACATATATTTTTTCATTCAATCTTCATGATTCTTTCAAGTATTGGTCAGTACACCAATCAAACGTGGATGCCCAAGTTTTGTTCTTCTAGGTTGTAGCATTCGTTTGCAGGAACAGTTAGAAATTATAGGTTTCAGTCTGTTTTCTCCTATATTGACAGATGCAGTTAGAACTCTAAATCAAACATGGTTTGTGCTAGCTTCTTGAAACTTGACACAATAAAGTAGTTTTACGTTCTATCTCTAAGGTTTGTTTCCTCTTGTATCCTAAAGCTGGGACTGGCGAATAACACTTATACTGAAAGGGGTTGCCAAACTTCCAACACACTAGAGTCTCCTGAAATCTCAACATATATTTTTTCATCCAATCTTCATGATACTTTCAAGTAATGATCAGTACACCAATCCCACTTGGATGCCAAAGTTTAGTTCTCCTAGATTGAAGCATTCTTTTGGAGTAACAGTTTGAATTTTTAGGTTTCACTCTGTTTTCTCCTATATTGACAAATGTAGTTCGAACTCTAAATCAAACACGGTTTGTGCTAGCTTCTTGAAACTTGAAACAGTAAAGTAGTTCTACATTCTATTTTTACTTTTTGTTTCCTCTGGATGTAGACCTAAGCAGAGACTGACAAAAGACACATTCAATGAAAGGCGTTGTTAGGCTGCCAAAATACTACAGGCTCCTGAAATCTCAACATATTTTTTTTTCCGACCTTCATGATAATTTCAAGTAATGAGCAGTACACCAATAAAACGTGGATGTTCAAGTTCCGTTCTCCTAGGTTGAAGCATTCGTTTGCAGTAACAGTTTGAATTTTTAGTTTTCACTCTGTTTTCTCCTATATTGACAGATGCAGTTCGAACTCTAAATCAAACATGGTTTGTGCTAGCTTCTTGAAACTTGACACAATAAAGTCGTTCTATGTTCTATCTCTAAGGTTTGTTTCCTCTTGATGTAGCCTTAACAGAGACTGGCGAATAACACTTTCAATGAAAGGCGTTGTTAAGCTTCCAAGAAACTACCGTCTCCTGAAATCTCAACATACATTTTTTCATCCAATCTTCATGATTCTTTCAAGTATTGATCAGTACACCAATCAAACGTGGATGCCCAAGTTTTGTTCTTCTAGGTTGTAGCATTCGTTTGCAGGAACAGTTAGAAATTATAGGTTTCACTCCGTTTTCTCCTATATTGACAGATGCAGTTAGAACTCTAAATCAAACACGGTTTGTGCTAGCTTCTTGAAACTTGACACAATAAAGTAGTTCTACGTTCTATCTCTAAGGTTTGTTTCCTCTTGTATCCTAAAGCTGGGACTGGCGAATAACACTTATACTGAAAGGGGTTGCCAAACTTCCAACACACTAGAGTCTCCTGAAATCTCAACATATATTTTTTCATGCAATTTTCATGATACTTTCAAGTAATGATCAGTACACCAATCCCACGTGGATGCCAAAGTTTAGTTCTTCTAGATTGAAGCATTCTTTTGGAGTAACAGTTTGAATTTTTAGGTTTCACTCTGTTTTCTCCTATATTGACAAATGTAGTTCGAACTCTAAACCAAGCACGGTTTGTTCTAGCTTCTTGAAACTTGAAACAGTAAAGTAGTTCTACATTCTATTTTTACTTTTTGTTTCCTCTGGATGTAGACCTAAGCAGAGACTGACGAAAGACACATTCAATGAATGGCGTTGTTAGGCTGCCAAAATACTACAGGCTCCTGAAATCTCAACATATATTTTTTCATCCAATCTTCATGATACTTTCAACTAATTATCAGTACACCAATCCCACTTGGATGCCAAAGTTTAGTTCTCCTAGATTGAAGCATTCTTTTGGAGTAACAGTTTGAATTTTTAGGTTTCACTCTGTTTTCTCCTATATTGACAAATGTAGTTCGAACTCTAAATCAAACAGGGTTTGTGCTAGCTTCTTGAAACTTGAAACAGTAAAGTAGTTCTACATTCTATTTTTATTTTTTGTTTCCTCTGGATGTAGACCTAAGCAGAGACTGAGGAAAGACACATTCAATGAAAGGCGTTGTTAGGCTGCCAAAATACTAAAGTCTCCTGAATTCTCAACATATTTTTTTTCCGACCTTCATGATAATTTCAAGTAATGAGCAGTACACCAATAAAACGTGGATGTTCAAGTTTCGTTCTCCTAGGTTGAAGCATTCGTTTGCAGTAACAGTTTGAATTTTTAGTTTTCACTCTGTTTTCTCCTATATTGACAGATGCAGTTCGAACTCTAAATCAAACATGGTTTGTGCTAGCTTCTTGAAACTTGACACAATAAAGTCGTTCTACGTTCTATCTCTAAGGTTTGTTTCCTCTTGATGTAGCCTTAAGCAGAGACTGGCGAACAACACTTTCAATGAAAGGCGTTGTTAAGCTTTCAAAAAACTACCGTCTCCTGAAATCTCAACATATATTTTTTCATCCAATCTTCATGATTCTTTCAAGTATTGGTCAGTACACCAATCAAACGTGGATGCCCAAGTTTTGTTCTTCTAGGTTGTAGCATTCGTTTGCAGGAACAGTTAGAAATTATAGGTTTCACTCTGTTTTCTCCTATATTGACAGATGCAGTTAGAACTCTAAATCAAACACGGTTTGTGCTAGCTTCTTGAAACTTGACACAATAAAGTAGTTCTACGTTCTATCTCTAAGGTTTGTTTCCTCTTGTATCCTAAAGCTGGGACTGGCGAATAACACTTATACTGAAAGGGGTTGCCAAACTTCCAACACACTAGAGTCTCCTGAAATCTCAACATATATTTTTTCATCCAATCTTCATGATACTTTCAAGTAATGATCAGTACACCAATCCCACGTGGATGCCAAAGTTTAGTTCTCCTAGATTGAAGCATTCTTTTGGAGTAACAGTTTGAATTTTTAGGTTTCACTCTGTTTTCTCCTATATTGACAAATGTAGTTCGAACTCTAAATCAAACACGGTTTGTGCTAGCTTCTTGAAACTTGAAACAGTAAAGTAGTTCTACATTCTATTTTTATTTTTTGTTTCCTCTGGATGTAGACCTAAGCAGAGACTGACGAAAGACACATTCAATGAAAGGCGTTGTTAGGCTGCCAATATACTACAGGCTCCTGAAATCTCAACATATTTTTTTTTCCGACCTTCATGATAATTTCAAGTAATGAGCAGTACACCAATAAAACGTGGATGTTCAAGTTCCGTTCTCCTAGGTTGAAGCATTCGTTTGCAGTAACAGTTTGAATTTTTAGTTTTCACTCTGTTTTCTCCTATATTGACAGATGCAGTTCGAACTCTAAATCAAACATGGTTTGTGCTAGCTTCTTGAAACTTGACACAATAAAGTCGTTCTATGTTCTATCTCTAAGGTTTGTTTCCTCTTGATGTAGCCTTAACAGAGACTGGCGAATAACACTTTCAATGAAAGGCGTTGTTAAGCTTCCAAGAAACTACCGTCTCCTGAAATCTCAACATACATTTTTTCATCCAATCTTCATGATTCTTTCAAGTATTGATCAGTACACCAATCAAACGTGGATGCCCAAGTTTTGTTCTTCTAGGTTGTAGCATTCGTTTGCAGGAACAGTTAGAAATTATAGGTTTCACTCCGTTTTCTCCTATATTGACAGATGCAGTTAGAACTCTAAATCAAACACGGTTTGTGCTAGCTCCTTGAAACTTGACACAATAAAGTAGTTCTACGTTCTATCTCTAAGGTTTGTTTCCTCTTGTATCCTAAAGCTGGGACTGGCGAATAACACTTATACTGAAAGGGGTTGCCAAACTTCCAACACACTAGAGTCTCCTGAAATCTCAACATATATTTTTTCATGCAATTTTCATGATACTTTCAAGTAATGATCAGTACACCAATCCCACGTGGATGCCAAAGTTTAGTTCTTCTAGATTGAAGCATTCTTTTGGAGTAACAGTTTGAATTTTTAGGTTTCACTCTGTTTTCTCCTATATTGACAAATGTAGTTCGAACTCTAAACCAAGCACGGTTTGTTCTAGCTTCTTGAAACTTGAAACAGTAAAGTAGTTCTACATTCTATTTTTACTTTTTGTTTCCTCTGGATGTAGACCTAAGCAGAGACTGACGAAAGACACATTCAATGAATGGCGTTGTTAGGCTGCCAAAATACTACAGGCTCCTGAAATCTCAACATATATTTTTTCATCCAATCTTCATGATACTTTCAACTAATTATCAGTACACCAATCCCACTTGGATGCCAAAGTTTAGTTCTCCTAGATTGAAGCATTCTTTTGGAGTAACAGTTTGAATTTTTAGGTTTCACTCTGTTTTCTCCTATATTGACAAATGTAGTTCGAACTCTAAATCAAACAGGGTTTGTGCTAGCTTCTTGAAACTTGAAACAGTAAAGTAGTTCTACATTCTATTTTTATTTTTTGTTTCCTCTGGATGTAGACCTAAGCAGAGACTGAGGAAAGACACATTCAATGAAAGGCGTTGTTAGGCTGCCAAAATACTAAAGTCTCCTGAATTCTCAACATATTTTTTTTCCGACCTTCATGATAATTTCAAGTAATGAGCAGTACACCAATAAAACGTGGATGTTCAAGTTTCGTTCTCCTAGGTTGAAGCATTCGTTTGCAGTAACAGTTTGAATTTTTAGTTTTCACTCTGTTTTCTCCTATATTGACAGATGCAGTTCGAACTCTAAATCAAACATGGTTTGTGCTAGCTTCTTGAAACTTGACACAATAAAGTCGTTCTACGTTCTATCTCTAAGGTTTGTTTCCTCTTGATGTAGCCTTAAGCAGAGACTGGCGAACAACACTTTCAATGAAAGGCGTTGTTAAGCTTCCAAAAAACTACCGTCTCCTGAAATCTCAACATATATTTTTTCATCCAATCTTCATGATTCTTTCAAGTATTGGTCAGTACACCAATCAAACGTGGATGCCCAAGTTTTCTTCTTCTAGGTTGTAGCATTCGTTTGCAGGAACAGTTAGAAATTATAGGTTTCACTCTGTTTTCTCCTATATTGACAGATGCAGTTAGAACTCTAAATCAAACACGGTTTGTGCTAGCTTCTTGAAACTTGACACAATAAAGTAGTTCTACGTTCTATCTCTAAGGTTTGTTTCCTCTTGTATCCTAAAGCTGGGACTGGCGAATAACACTTATACTGAAAGGGGTTGCCAAACTTCCAACACACTAGAGTCTCCTGAAATCTCAACATATATTTTTTCATCCAATCTTCATGATACTTTCAAGTAATGATCAGTACACCAATCCCACGTGGATGCCAAAGTTTAGTTCTCCTAGATTGAAGCATTCTTTTGGAGTAACAGTTTGAATTTTTAGGTTTCACTCTGTTTTCTCCTATATTGACAAATGTAGTTCGAACTCTAAATCAAACACGGTTTGTGCTAGCTTCTTGAAACTTGAAACAGTAAAGTAGTTCTACATTCTATTTTTATTTTTTGTTTCCTCTGGATGTAGACCTAAGCAGAGACTGACGAAAGACACATTCAATGAAAGGCGTTGTTAGGCTGCCAAAATACTACAGGCTCCTGAAATCTCAACATATTTTTTTTTCCGACCTTCATGATAATTTCAAGTAATGAGCAGTACACCAATAAAACGTGGATGTTCAAGTTCCGTTCTCCTAGGTTGAAGCATTCGTTTGCAGTAACAGTTTGAATTTTTAGTTTTCACTCTGTTTTCTCCTATATTGACAGATGCAGTTTGAACTCTAAATCAAACATGGTTTGTGCTAGCTTCTTGAAACTTGACACAATAAAGTCGTTCTACGTTCTATCTCTAAGGTTTGTTTCCTCTTGATGTAGCCTTAAGCAGAGACTGGCGAACAACACTTTCAATGAAAGGCGTTGTTAAGCTTCCAAAAAACTACCGTCTCCTGAAATCTCAACATATATTTTTTCATCCAATCTTCATGATTCTTTCAAGTATTGGTCAGTACACCAATCAAACGTGGATGCCCAAGTTTTGTTCTTCTAGGTTGTAGCATTCGTTTGCAGGAACAGTTAGAAATTATAGGTTTCACTCTGTTTTCTCCTATATTGACAGATGCAGTTAGAACTCTAAATCAAACACGGTTTGTGCTAGCTTCTTGAAACTTGACACAATAAAGTAGTTCTACGTTCTATCTCTAAGGTTTGTTTCCTCTTGTATCCTAAAGCTGGGACTGGCGAATAACACTTATACTGAAAGGGGTTGCCAAACTTCCAACACACTAGAGTCTCCTGAAATCTCAACATATATTTTTTCATCCAATCTTCATGATACTTTCAAGTAATGATCAGTACACCAATCCCACTTGGATGCCAAAGTTTAGTTCTCCTAGATTGAAGCATTCTTTTGGAGTAACAGTTTGAATTTTTAGGTTTCACTCTGTTTTCTCCTATATTGACAAATGTAGTTCGAACTCTAAATCAAACACAGTTTGTGCTAGCTTCTTGAAACTTGAAACAGTAAAGTAGTTCTACATTCTATTTTTATTTTTTGTTTCCTCTGGATGTAGACCTAAGCAGAGACTGACGAAAGACACATTCAATGAAAGGCGTTGTTAGGCTGCCAAAATACTACAGGCTCCTGAAATCTCAACATATTTTTTTTCCGACCTTCATGATAATTTCATGTAATCAGCAGTACACCAATAAAACGTGGATGTTCAAGTTTCGTTCTCCTAGGTTGAAGCATTCGTTTGCAGTAACAGTTTGAATTTTTAGTTTTCACTCTGTTTTCTCCTATATTGACAGATGTAGTTCGAACTCTAAATCAAACATGGTTTGTGCTAGCTTCTTGAAACTTGACACAATAAAGTAGTTCTACGTTCTATGTGTAAGGTTTGTTTCCTCTTGATGTAGCCTTAAGAAGAGACTGGCGAATAACACTTTCAATGAAAGGCGTTGTTAAGCTTCCAAAAAACTACCGTCTCCTGAAATCTCAACATATATTTTTTCATCCAATCTTCATGATTCTTTCAAGTATTGATCAGTACACCAATCAAACGTGGATGCCCAAGATTTGTTCTTCTAGGTTGTAGCATTCGTTTGCAGGAACAGTTAGAAATTATAGGTTTCACTCTGTTTTCTCCTATATTGACAGATGCAGTTAGAACTCTAATTCAAACACGGTTTGTGCTAGCTTCTGGAAACTTGACACAATAAAGTAGTTCTATGTTCTAGCTCTAAGGTTTGTTTCCTCTTGTATCCTAAAGCTGGGACTGGCGAATAACACTTATACTGAAAGGGGTTGCCAAACTTCCAACACACTAGAGTCTCCTGAAATCTCAACATATATTTTTTCATCCAATCTTCATGATACTTTCAAGTAATGATCAGTACACCAATCCCACTTGGATGCCAAAGTTTAGTTCTCCTAGATTGAAGCATTCTTTTGGAGTAACAGTTTGAATTTTTAGGTTTCACTCTGTTTTCTCCTATATTGACAAATGTAGTTCGAACTCTAAACCAAGCACGGTTTGTTCTAGCTTCTTGAAACTTGAAACAGTAAAGTAGTTCTACATTCTATTTTTACTTTTTGTTTCCTCTGGATGTAGACCTAAGCAGAGACTGACGAAAGACACATTCAATGAATGGCGTTGTTAGGCTGCCAAAATACTACAGGCTCCTGAAATCTCAACATATATTTTTTCATCCCAATCTTCATGATACTTTCAACTAATTTATCAGTACACCAATCCCACTTGGATGCCAAAGTTTAGTTCTCCTAGATTGAAGCATTCTTTTGGAGTAACAGTTTGAATTTTTAGGTTTCACTCTGTTTTCTCCTATATTGACAAATGTAGTTCGAACTCTAAATCAAACAGGGTTTGTGCTAGCTTCTTGAAACTTGAAACAGTAAAGTAGTTCTACATTCTATTTTTATTTTTTGTTTCCTCTGGATGTAGACCTAAGCAGAGACTGAGGAAAGACACATTCAATGAAAGGCGTTGTTAGGCTGCCAAAATACTAAAGTCTCCTGAATTCTCAACATATTTTTTTTCCGACCTTCATGATAATTTCAAGTAATGAGCAGTACACCAATAAAACGTGGATGTTCAAGTTTCGTTCTCCTAGGTTGAAGCATTCGTTTGCAGTAACAGTTTGAATTTTTAGTTTTCACTCTGTTTTCTCCTATATTGACAGATGCAGTTCGAACTCTAAATCAAACATGGTTTGTGCTAGCTTCTTGAAACTTGACACAATAAAGTCGTTCTACGTTCTATCTCTAAGGTTTGTTTCCTCTTGATGTAGCCTTAAGCAGATACTGGCGAACAACACTTTCAATGAAAGGCGTTGTTAAGCTTCCAAAAAACTACCGTCTCCTGAAATCTCAACATATATTTTTTCATCCAATCTTCATGATTCTTTCAAGTATTGGTCAGTACACCAATCAAACGTGGATGCCCAAGTTTTGTTCTTCTAGGTTGTAGCATTCGTTTGCAGGAACAGTTAGAAATTATAGGTTTCACTCTGTTTTCTCCTATATTGACAGATGCAGTTAGAACTCTAAATCAAACACGGTTTGTGCTAGCTTCTTGAAACTTGACACAATAAAGTAGTTCTACGTTCTATCTCTAAGGTTTGTTTCCTCTTGTATCCAAGCTGGGACTGGCGAATAACACTTATACTGAAAGGGGTTGCCAAACTTCCAACACACTAGAGTCTCCTGAAATCTCAACATATATTTTTTCATCCAATCTTCATGATACTTTCAAGTAATGATCAGTACACCAATCCCACTTGGATGCCAAAGTTTAGTTCTCCTAGATTGAAGCATTCTTTTGGAGTAACAGTTTGAATTTTTAGGTTTCACTCTGTTTTCTCCTATATTGACAAATGTAGTTCGAACTCTAAATCAAACACAGTTTGTGCTAGCTTCTTGAAACTTGAAACCGTAAAGTAGTTCTACATTCTATTTTTATTTTTTGTTTCCTCTGGATGTAGACCTAAGCAGAGACTGACGAAAGACACATTCAATGAAAGGCGTTGTTAGGCTGCCAAAATACTACAGGCTCCTGAAATCTCAACATATTTTTTTTCCGACCTTCATGATAATTTCATGTAATCAGCAGTACACCAATAAAACGTGGATGTTCAAGTTTCGTTCTCCTAGGTTGAAGCATTCGTTTGCAGTAACAGTTTGAATTTTTAGTTTTCACTCTGTTTTCTCCTATATTGACAGATGTAGTTCGAACTCTAAATCAAAACATGGTTTGTGCTAGCTTCTTGAAACTTGACACAATAAAGTAGTTCTACGTTCTATCTGTAAGGTTTGTTTCCTCTTGATGTAGCCTTAAGAAGAGACTGGCGAATAACACTTTCAATGAAAGGCGTTGTTAAGCTTCCAAAAAACTACCGTCTCCTGAAATCTCAACATATATTTTTTCATCCAATCTTCATGATTCTTTCAAGTATTGATCAGTACACCAATCAAACGTGGATGCCCAAGATTTGTTCTTCTAGGTTGTAGCATTCGTTTGCAGGAACAGTTAGAAATTATAGGTTTCACTCTGTTTTCTCCTATATTGACAGATGCAGTTAGAACTCTAATTCAAACACGGTTTGTGCTAGCTTCTGGAAACTTGACACAATAAAGTAGTTCTATGTTCTAGCTCTAAGGTTTGTTTCCTCTTGTATCCTAAAGCTGGGACTGGCGAATAACACTTATACTGAAAGGGGTTGCCAAACTTCCAACACACTAGAGTCTCCTGAAATCTCAACATATATTTTTTCATCCAATCTTCATGATACTTTCAAGTAATGATCAGTACACCAATCCCACTTGGATGCCAAAGTTTAGTTCTCCTAGATTGAAGCATTCTTTTGGAGTAACAGTTTGAATTTTTAGGTTTCACTCTGTTTTCTCCTATATTGACAAATGTAGTTCGAACTCTAAACCAAGCACGGTTTGTTCTAGCTTCTTGAAACTTGAAACAGTAAAGTAGTTCTACATTCTATTTTTACTTTTTGTTTCCTCTGGATGTAGACCTAAGCAGAGACTGACGAAAGACACATTCAATGAATGGCGTTGTTAGGCTGCCAAAATACTACAGGCTCCTGAAATCTCAACATATATTTTTTCATCCAATCTTCATGATACTTTCAACTAATTATCAGTACACCAATCCCACTTGGATGCCAAAGTTTAGTTCTCCTAGATTGAAGCATTCTTTTGGAGTAACAGTTTGAATTTTTAGGTTTCACTCTGTTTTCTCCTATATTGACAAATGTAGTTCGAACTCTAAATCAAACAGGGTTTGTGCTAGCTTCTTGAAACTTGAAACAGTAAAGTAGTTCTACATTCTATTTTTATTTTTTGTTTCCTCTGGATGTAGACCTAAGCAGAGACTGAGGAAAGACACATTCAATGAAAGGCGTTGTTAGGCTGCCAAAATACTAAAGTCTCCTGAATTCTCAACATATTTTTTTTCCGACCTTCATGATAATTTCAAGTAATGAGCAGTACACCAATAAAACGTGGATGTTCAAGTTTCGTTCTCCTAGGTTGAAGCATTCGTTTGCAGTAACAGTTTGAATTTTTAGTTTTCACTCTGTTTTCTCCTATATTGACAGATGCAGTTCGAACTCTAAATCAAACATGGTTTGTGCTAGCTTCTTGAAACTTGACACAATAAAGTCGTTCTACGTTCTATCTCTAAGGTTTGTTTCCTCTTGATGTAGCCTTAATCTGAGACTGGCGAACAACACTTTCAATGAAAGGCGTTGTTAAGCTTCCAAAAAACTACCGTCTCCTGAAATCTCAACATATATTTTTTCATCCAATCTTCATGATTCTTTCAAGTATTGGTCAGTACACCAATCAAACGTGGATGCCCAAGTTTTGTTCTTCTAGGTTGTAGCATTCGTTTGCAGGAACAGTTAGAAATTATAGGTTTCACTCTGTTTTCTCCTATATTGACAGATGCAGTTAGAACTCTAAATCAAACACGGTTTGTGCTAGCTTCTTGAAACTTGACACAATAAAGTAGTTCTACGTTCTATCTCTAAGGTTTGTTTCCTCTTGTATCCTAAAGCTGGGACTGGCGAATAACACTTATACTGAAAGGGGTTGCCAAACTTCCAACACACTAGAGTCTCCTGAAATCTCAACATATATTTTTTCATCCAATCTTCATGATACTTTCAAGTAATGATCAGTACACCAATCCCACTTGGATGCCAAAGTTTAGTTCTCCTAGATTGAAGCATTCTTTTGGAGTAACAGTTTGAATTTTTAGGTTTCACTCTGTTTTCTCCTATATTGACAAATGTAGTTCGAACTCTAAATCAAACACGGTTTGTGCTAGCTTCTTGAAACTTGAAACAGTAAAGTAGTTCTACATTCTATTTTTATTTTTTGTTTCCTCTGGATGTAGACCTAAGCAGAGACTGACGAAAGACACATTCAATGAAAGGCGTTGTTAGGCTGCCAAAATACTACAGGCTCCTGAAATCTCAACATATTTTTTTTTCCGACCTTCATGATAATTTCAAGTAATGAGCAGTACACCAATAAAACGTGGATGTTCAAGTTCCGTTCTCCTAGGTTGAAGCATTCGTTTGCAGTAACAGTTTGAATTTTTAGTTTTCACTCTGTTTTCTCCTATATTGACAGATGCAGTTCGAACTCTAAATCAAACATGGTTTGTGCTAGCTTCTTGAAACTTGACACAATAAAGTCGTTCTACGTTCTATCTCTAAGGTTTGTTTCCTCTTGATGTAGCCTTAAGCAGAGACTGGCGAACAACACTTTCAATGAAAGGCGTTGTTAAGCTTCCAAAAAACTACCGTCTCCTGAAATCTCAACATATATTTTTTCATCAAATCTTCATGATTCTTTCAAGTATTGGTCAGTACACCAATCAAACGTGGATGCCCAAGTTTTGTTCTTCTAGGTTGTAGCATTCGTTTGCAGGAACAGTTAGAAATTATAGGTTTCACTCTGTTTTCTCCTATATTGACAGATGCAGTTAGAACTCTAAATCAAACACGGTTTGTGCTAGCTTCTTGAAACTTGACACAATAAAGTAGTTCTACGTTCTATCTCTAAGGTTTGTTTCCTCTTGTATCCTAAAGCTGGGACTGGCGAATAACACTTATACTGAAAGGGGTTGCCAAACTTCCAACACACTAGAGTCTCCTGAAATCTCAACATATATTTTTTCATCCAATCTTCATGATACTTTCAAGTAATGATCAGTACACCAATCCCACTTGGATGCCAAAGTTTAGTTCTCCTAGATTGAAGCATTCTTTTGGAGTAACAGTTTGAATTTTTAGGTTTCACTCTGTTTTCTCCTATATTGACAAATGTAGTTCGAACTCTAAATCAAACACAGTTTGTGCTAGCTTCTTGAAACTTGAAACAGTAAAGTAGTTCTACATTCTATTTTTATTTTTTGTTTCCTCTGGATGTAGACCTAAGCAGAGACTGACGAAAGACACATTCAATGAAAGGCGTTGTTAGGCTGCCAAAATACTACAGGCTCCTGAAATCTCAACATATTTTTTTTCCGACCTTCATGATAATTTCATGTAATCAGCAGTACACCAATAAAACGTGGATGTTCAAGTTTCGTTCTCCTAGGTTGAAGCATTCGTTTGCAGTAACAGTTTGAATTTTTAGTTTTCACTCTGTTTTCTCCTATATTGACAGATGTAGTTCGAACTCTAAATCAAACATGGTTTGTGCTAGCTTCTTGAAACTTGACACAATAAAGTAGTTCTACGTTCTATCTGTAAGGTTTGTTTCCTCTTGATGTAGCCTTAAGAAGAGACTGGCGAATAACACTTTCAATGAAAGGCGTTGTTAAGCTTCCAAAAAACTACCGTCTCCTGAAATCTCAACATATATTTTTTCATCCAATCTTCATGATTCTTTCAAGTATTGATCAGTACACCAATCAAACGTGGATGCCCAAGATTTGTTCTTCTAGGTTGTAGCATTCGTTTGCAGGAACAGTTAGAAATTATAGGTTTCACTCTGTTTTCTCCTATATTGACAGATGCAGTTAGAACTCTAATTCAAACACGGTTTGTGCTAGCTTCTGGAAACTTGACACAATAAAGTAGTTCTATGTTCTAGCTCTAAGGTTTGTTTCCTCTTGTATCCTAAAGCTGGGACTGGCGAATAACACTTATACTGAAAGGGGTTGCCAAACTTCCAACACACTAGAGTCTCCTGAAATCTCAACATATATTTTTTCATCCAATCTTCATGATACTTTCAAGTAATGATCAGTACACCAATCCCACTTGGATGCCAAAGTTTAGTTCTCCTAGATTGAAGCATTCTTTTGGAGTAACAGTTTGAATTTTTAGGTTTCACTCTGTTTTCTCCTATATTGACAAATGTAGTTCGAACTCTAAATCAAACACGGTTTGTGCTAGCTTCTTGAAACTTGAAACAGTAAAGCAGTTCTACATTCTATTTTTATTTTTTGTTTCCTCTGGATGTAGACCTAAGCAGAGACTGACGAAAGACACATTCAATGAAAGGCGTTGTTAGGCTGCCAAAATATACAGTCTCCTGAAATCTCAACATATTTTTTTTTCCGACCTTCATGATAATTTCATGTAATCAGCAGTACACCAATAAAACGTGGATGTTCAAGTTTCGTTCACTTGCTTGAAGCATTCGTTTGCAGTAACAGTTTGAATTTTTAGTTTTCACTCTGTTTTCTCCTATATTGACAGATGCAGTTCGAACTCTAAATCAAACATGGTTTGTGCTAGCTTCTTGAAACTTGACACAATAAAGTAGTTCTACGTTCTATCTCTAAGGTTTGTTTCCTCTTGATGTAGCCTTAAGCAGAGACTGGCGAATAACACTTTCAATGAAAGGCGTTGTTAAGCTTCCAAAAAACTACCATCTCCTGAAATCTCAACATATATTTTTTCATCCAATCTTCATGATTCTTTCAAGTATTGATCAGTACACCAATCAAACGTGGATGCCCAAGTTTTGTTCTTCTAGGTTGTAGCATTCGTTTGCAGGAACAGTTAGAAATTATAGGTTTCACTCTGTTTTCCCCTATATTGACAGATGCAGTTAGAACTCTAAATCAAACACGGTTTGTGCTAGCTTCTTGAAACTTGACACAATAAAGTAGTTCTACGTTCTATCTCTAAGGTTTGTTTCCTCTTGATGTAGCCTTAAGCAGAGACTGGCGAATAACACTTTCAATGAAAGGCGTTGTTAAGCTTCCAAAAAACTACCGTCTCCTGAAATCTAAACATATATTTTTTCATCCAATCTTCATGATTCTTTCAAGTATTGATCAGTACACCAATCAAACCTGGATGCCCAAGTTTTGTTCTTCTAGGTTGTAGCATTCGTTTGCAGGAACAGTTAGAAATTATAGGTTTCAGTCTGTTTTCTCCTATATTGACAGATGCAGTTAGAACTCTAAATCAAACACGGTTTGTGCTAGCTTCTTGAAACTTGACACAATAAAGTAGTTCTACGTTCTATCTCTAAGGTTTGTTTCCTCTTGTATCCTAAAGCTGGGACTGGCGAATAACACTTATACTGAAAGGGGTTGCCAAACTTCCAACACACTAGAGTCTCCTGAAATCTCAACATATATTTTTTCATCCAATCTTCATGATACTTTCAAGTAATGATCAGTACACCAATCCCACTTGGATGCCAAAGTTTAGTTCTCCTAGATTGAAGCATTCTTTTTCTAGTAACAGTTTGAATTTTTAGGTTTCACTCTGTTTTCTCCTATATTGACAAATGTAGTTCGAACTCTAAATCAAACACGGTTTGTGCTAGCTTCTTGAAACTTGAAACAGTAAAGTAGTTCTACATTCTATTTTTATTTTTTGTTTCCTCTGGATGTAGACCTAAGCAGAGACTGACGAAAGACACATTCAATGAAAGGCGTTGTTAGGCTGCCAAAATTCTACAGTCTCCTGAAATCTCAACATATTTTTTTTTTCCGACCTTCATGATAATTTCAAGTAATGAGCTGTACACCAATAAAACGTGGATATTCAAGTTTCGTTCTCCTAGGTTGAAGCATTCGTTTGCAGTAACAGTTTGAATTTTTAGTTTTCACTCTGTTTTCCCCTATATTGACAAATGCAGTTCGAACTCTAAATCAAACATGGTTTGTGCTAGCTTCTTGAAACATGACACAATAAAGTCGTTCTACGTTCTATCTCTAAGGTTTGTTTCCTCTTGATGTAGCCTTAAGCAGAGACTGGCGAACAACACTTTCAATGAAAGGCGTTGTTAAGCTTCCAAAAAACTACCGTCTCCTGAAATCTCAACATATATTTTTTCATCCAATCTTCATGATTCTTTCAAGTATTGGTCAGTACACCAATCAAACGTGGATGCCCAAGTTTTGTTCTTCTAGGTTGTAGCATTCGTTTGCAGGAACAGTTAGAAATTATAGGTTTCACTCTGTTTTCTCCTATATTGACAGATGCAGTTAGAACTCTAAATCAAACACGGTTTGTGCTAGCTTCTTGAAACTTGACACAATAAAGTAGTTCTACGTTCTATCTCTAAGGTTTGTTTCCTCTTGTATCCTAAAGCTGGGACTGGCGAATAACACTTATACTGAAAGGGGTTGCCAAACTTCCAACACACTAGAGTCTCCTGAAATCTCAACATATATTTTTTCATCCAATCTTCATGATACTTTCAAGTAATGATCAGTACACCAATCCCACTTGGATGCCAAAGTTTAGTTCTCCTAGATTGAAGCATTCTTTTG
>NW_027517917.1:0-22500 GCF_048772815.1 Callospermophilus lateralis
AGCTTGCCTTATTGATGGGCAACACCTGCTATCTTCCTAAGTTCCTGTTTTCTTCCTGAAATCTGGCCACTCTCCAGAAGAGGCTCATGGTTTTGTATCCAAGATATGTGCCACCTCCAAGCTCTGTGACATGGCCATGTAGTGGATAGCTGAAGGGAATGGCGAGCATCTCAGAAAACTCAGATATCAGTGTGACTACTAATGTCTCAGTGGAGAAACCCTGCTTTGGGCCATTTGCTTACCTATGGTTCTGTTGCCTTGAATGTCAGGAAGGTCTTTGTTTCAGGCCACCCCTTTTTGAAGCCTGAAGAAACAGTTTTCAAATGGAAATGAATGGGCATCACCTGTGGCTCTTTGCTTAATTTCTTTGGAAAGGGATGTGTCTTAATCAGACACTAGGCCCTGGTTGAGGCTGTGGCTAAGATTCTCAGCTCCTGATAAATCTAAAGAAGATCTCATGTGTGCATCCAAAACCAAAATGGCAAAAGGATCAGTTATTGTGGATGAAGACTCTTGCCTTCCTCTGTTAGGTTCCTGACGTCCATCAAGTGAGAATAGGATTCCTATAGGTCAAATGAGTTATTCAAAGTCCTGCATAAGTGCTTGGTTTCTCTCATGATGCCAAATCACATAAGCAATCTATACCTGACAGTCAGTAGGCCTCAAATTGGAGAAGCAGAGCAGTATTAACGGCACGCCTATTTGATCACTCTTGGTTCACAGAAAGGGTTTCCAGACCACCCTAAATTTAGACAAATGAGGGGCAATGGTGGATATTTTGGACACTGTCTTTGGCTGCATCCCTCATGGAAACCTCCAGCCAGAGTTTATGATGAGTGCCTATATGGATGAAGATGAGGGCCATGTGGGAATGTTTTGGTTTTAATTGTGGTCATTTGTGTGGCGGTTGGAAGAGATGACAGGGTCCACATGGGCTTGAACTCTGGTGTGATTCTCCTTGGAGACTGAGTTCTGGAACTGACCTCAGAGAAGTATTGCCATTAATTGTGTTGCCATTGTAGGAGGCCACACATGAGAGTTGCCCTTGAAACCTGAGATCTAGGCCCAGGATGGCTTTCCACAGAGAGCTGAAAATCTCAGCAAGGATATCACATGATTTTATTCTGAAAAACTTGGCAGCCATAGTTAGAGTCAAAAGACACATGGACCTCACGTTGTAGACCTCAATGGGCCTGGCTTCATGTGACCTTTTGGCCAGTGTTTGGGAAGCCTTGCCTGTTAGAGTTCCTCAGAGCTTTCATTGAAATGAGCTTCCTCCCCATGTAATGGTTCCTGGATGAATGGAAACCCCAAAGTGCCTCCAACTTCATTCTTGAAAAATGGAAAGATCAACACCATGAAATTTTTGAAATTCCCAATGACCAGATGGCACTGGAGAACCATTGGATGTCCTGTTGCTGATCATGAGTGTAACAGACAGTGCCTTGATTGACTGGGTTTCATGAAAATGGTGTAGAACAGAGATGCCAGTAAGTTGGAGCCTGCTGAGTAGTGGGCCTAGAGCAGTGGTAGGCAGGTGTGTGATAATACATCTGTGATGTGGCCATGTGGATCTGCCATTGGCGTCCAAATGGCTTGTGACTGACTTGATGCAGCCAGGAGACCATTATATGAAAAGGCATCTTGTTATATGCAGAGTTTTCAGGGCAATGTTCAGAATTAGGTTGCTATGGTCAAGGCGGCAAGCAATGTGGGATAGAAGCCCAGTTGGTGCATTCTCCTGCAGAGCCTGACCCACCACACGTTACAAGACTCCCTCATGCACTGTGTCTCAGTTGAACTCCTTGTATGTCATGAATCAAATACCAAACTCCCAGTGCAGCAGCAAAAAACACCACGAAAAGTGGAGGATGACCAAATGGCTTCAAAGTCCACACGGGGAGTCACTTTGCCCGAAGAGGCCACAGTTTACCTACAAAGAGACTTCAGCACTGCTGCCTCATGTTCATCGGAAAATAAGAAACCATGTCCTCCAGGTCACATAGATACTGACCCAGGTTTGATGGTCTCACTTCAAAGGAAGCTAAAGCTCCTGACAACAACATATATTTCAAATGCCCAAACTCAGAGGCAGTTTCTCAAGAAGTCTTTAGGCCAGCATAGCTCCATGATTGTGGAGTGTATACACTGTCCCTTACTTTTGGAAACTCCTCTACCACCTCCAAGGTTGTGAACTCCTGAGCATTTTCCATTCCACATATGTATTCACAGATTTTCTAACTCTTCTTTTCTAATTGTGTTTTACCTGGGGCGAAGATAATTTCAAGGCATTTTTCTGGATGAGAGTGGGAATATTTTTTGTGGCACATATTTGCATACACATTGGATTTATTTTCCTATTTTCCATTTGAAATACTGAATCCGTGACACTAACCCATACCCTACTTGTCTCTGACTACTAATCCTAATAAGATGGAGAAAAATAACGCAAACAGAATATAAATACAAGCAGTTCAGAGGAGGCATGGTGTATAGTTGGACATGGCTTTTGCATGACAAAATGTAGGTGCTATAAATCTAGTCGATTTAAATTGAAATAGTTCTCCATGTATTTTTAAATTTAACAAATATGTGAATTCCTCTCTCCCATTTTATGTAACCTATTGAGCACATCTATTTTTATATGCACATATAGAATACTACCTGGTATCACACATACGTTCTTGTGAGGTTTCTGACTTGACAGATACAAATGATGAGAAGTGATCACTCCACCTAAACGCTATGGGATTTGAAAATTCATCCTATGTGTGAGCCTCCTAGTTGAACAATATTATACATAAATCCATGTTCAGTAAATTGAATATTTTTCTATCTGTGTAAGATATATATATCACGGTGAATTTCGATTGGCATATATATTGCTACTTTTTAATGTCTCTCTCTCTCTCTCTCTGTGTATATATACACACTCCCGATTTTTTTAAAATATAAAATATATATGCCTTATTATACACTCCCTAAATTTTTTCATATTCATGTATGTGGATTTATAGTCAACATTTCAAAAGGTTATTCTCTGAAATATTCATCCAGCTGAAATACATATTTGCTTCCTAGTAATGAAAACTAACTTCAGTGAATGGTGCATACATATCCTAATATTTCTACAATAATTGACCAGGTTTCTCATTAATGCAAGTAGATTCATATGGGACATGATGTGTATTTTCATGTTCATTCTTATTCGCCACTGGTACATTACTATTTCTTCAGGTAATGCACATAATAGAGTATATATTTCATCCACAAGTTAGCAAAAATATGGGTATGTGTTTCACTTTCAATAATTTTCTGTTTCAGAACACATGTATTCCTCCATGTTTCTTGACTGGTCTTTTCATGAGACTTCTTACCAAACCCATTATTTTCGATTTCCATAATCCCTTTTGAAGCAAAACTCACACACCGTTCATGATAAACCATAACCCTAATATTACCATTAGATGTATAACTGGATGGAATGAATGATTGTATATCAATATAAGATTTCTTATATATTTTCAGATATCAAATCAATCCATTATTTAAAGTGGAACCAGTTATATTATTTATTCACAGTATAGTCTATTCATGCATTGTCTCTATATTCATAGACACAGGGTACACCTCATTGTAAACTCAATACTAATTTATACGTATTCAAATTATGGCTCCCAGAAATGGTGGAAGAAATATTCATGTCACCTGATCTACATATACAATTTAACCCAGTAATATTCTGGACACAAAAAGAAAAGGTCACACTTATGTTTCTACCAAAGCCTAAATGTAAAGTGAACATGGATTACTAAAAACATCCATGTCCAGGTTGCCTAATGCTCTCAAAAGTCAATCCTATTTGTGACAATATATTCGTTTCTTCCTAAGATAATATATCCAAAATCAACCCTGTTGAAAATGCCTAATTCTATTACACACTTTATACTTTGCCTGATTTCGTAATGTCTCTATTGATACCTGCTTTCCTACATATTTTCCCCAGTTCATCATTGTGATGGTTCATATGTGCTCACATTTACATTCACTCTCTAACCAAAACCCTATTGCTAAAAAACTTTTGTTCCAAATCCTATACTCACTCTCCTTCCTAAACATACCGACTATCTTCCTAATCCTACCGACTATCCCTTTTTGACTGGATGTTCTCTTCTACATTCAATCATCCAAGTAATGTTCAGGTGAGCGTCGGAGGAAGAGACCACCAAGAGACTGTCTCATGGAACAGCAAAGGGTTTATTGGGGGTCCAGCATGCTGGGGCTCAGAGCTCCCTTGAATCGAGCAGAGAGCCCTGAGGACATATTAAGCAGAGCTTATGTGTTTTCCTTGTAGAGGGCAGGGAGGGAAGTTTATTGATGGGTCAGGGCGAGTGGGCAGTTTGCATGCAACCGGGAGAGGGAGTACATTATATATTTTGGAAGTTGGAGACAGCACATTCTGGGAACAAGATTAGCAAACAGTTCTCAAGATTTCAACAGTGTTTTGTTAAGGATACAGAAAAAGAGGAAGTGACAAGTACCATTTTATTAACCTTTCATTCCCCACGTCTTCTTCTGGCTACTTTTAATCATAAAAGTGATCATTGGAGTGGTGTCACATTCTATGTCTGCTAGTGCGGTATTACCATAAGTTTAACTTGTCTAATTTGAGCTTGGAGAAATGAAAATACATGGTTGAGCAAACAGGGTTTTATAGTTAGCAAGAATGTGAGTATTATTATTGGACTGGCCAAGGTTGATAAACTTATAGTTAACCAGGGGGACTGTGTGAACCAAGACTCAAACCACCCTTTTTGGGCCTCTCTCTTTCGTTGACACTCTTCAAGGCATCCTTTTATTTTACTCATAAATTTTTTACAACTCCAGTATTGTTGACATAAAAATAACATTCTTCCCTCAATGCAGCACAAAGGCACCATTCTCTCATGAAGAGGAGGTCCAACCCTCGATTGTTGTATGAAACAACATCAGAGAGAGAGGTTAAAGATTCCCACAAAGCTGTGATGGAGGTTTCTAATATCTTTAAGTTTTGGTCTATTGCTGCTTCTAATTGGGTATTTTGCTGTGTACCATGGACCAAGGCAGTGGTTCCTGTGACCTCCCCTGCAGCAACTCGTATTCCTAATAGGATGGCTGAAGTGAGGGATATATGTTCCCTGTGGAACCGGCTTGTATGCCCCCCTGTTTGATCTTCAAATGAACCTGCATCATGATAGAGCACTCTGGGTAACCTCTGCACCATTACACATTTAATCACCACTGTTGACCATTTAATGAAAACATAAAAATGTTTAAGTATATAGAATTATACTGTTGTAGGAACAGTCAAGACAAGGCACCTAAGATAGCACCAAAGCTAGGGAAACAGTCCTATTTGGTTGCAAACGGATTCAGAGGGCATTGCTTCTGTTGTAATCAATTAATCCCATGAACCCCAAGTTTAGGAAGTTTCAGAATTTTGTACCCAACATGTAAGGGAATGTGCTAAGAAGTTCACAGTCAGCAGAAATTCACAAAAAGCAGTTTTTTTATGTTTTTTTCCTCTGTTCTGAGCAAATTAACTTTTCAAGGACACCTGGGAGGGGGAGAGATATTTCATCCCTTTCTTTTTTCCGCTTGCCAGCTATTACCATGGAGCCAGTTGGTAACTTCTTTATCATAGAAATGTAGCCATCTCTTTGAAGCCCCAGCTCAAAGTCAGAGGCCTTGTTCACATATTTTGTGAAAAACTAGTAAGGGGGTGTCTAGCTTACAAGTACTGATTGTTTTAGCCAGTGGCCAAGTAGAACAGGGCCACATGAAAACAGAAAGTTTGTCTACACTGAACTCTTTTATAGGGACTCTTTTGCTGAAGGTCCTAAAGTCAGCCATGGTGAAGATATCTGGAGAAGATCAGTTAAGACTTTTCTGTGGGTGTGGAACAGAGGGGAAAGAGAGGGAAGGCGGGACTTAGAGCAGTTCCGAG
Organism: Callospermophilus lateralis; assembly: GCF_048772815.1. Classification (NCBI taxonomy): domain Eukaryota; kingdom Metazoa; phylum Chordata; class Mammalia; order Rodentia; family Sciuridae; genus Callospermophilus; species Callospermophilus lateralis. Next base: position 5,987 of record NW_027517917.1, read on the forward strand.
GATCTGAGAATGAGTACGGAGAGATGTAAAAGAATAATGGGAAAGGGGTTTGGGATTTTCTAGCAACAAAAACTTGAGCAGTAGAACAGGTAGAAAAGAGGGGAAGATGGGAGTGTGTATCCAAAAAGCCTGTGAGGGACTTTAAATTCTTAGTAACCTGTTTTCAGTGATGACAAAGCAACTTTAAAGACCATTTTTATTACATCTTGGATAGGGGTCTTCTCAGCTGTTTTGAGCTTTAGGTTAGCTGGTAAAAGGACCTGGTGAAACCCCGTATGGGTGCTGACAGGAGAAGAGAGGAGTGAGTGGGTAGTGTGGTAACTAAGTACCTGCTACCACAGCAAGGGGGCAATGGTCTGAGAACCGGCGGATGTTTGGGTTGTTGATCTAGTAACGGGATAGGAGAAATCAGGTTGTTGAGGTGGGAGTGACAGCAGAGAGACTAGAGCAGAAGGCTGAGGGTGAGGATCTATTGGAGAAGCATAGTTCAGGATGTGAGCGAAGGACGGAAAAGGCCTCCACATAGGGGAATCTCTTTTCACGCCTTTGAGCCCTTCCCAAAGTTAAAAAGGTTCCACAGAATTTGAGGATCTAGAGACCCCTCTGGGGGCCATCGATTTAGGTTATCTTATTGGTAATATGGCCAATGCTGTGTACTGAATTTGATTAGGAGTTTGGGTTCCATCGTGCAGCCCCTGTATGCTCACATCCCCTTGATTACAGAAGAAGTCGGCTTTTCCCACACACAGCCATGGCTGTTTGTGGCTTTGATAGTTCACCGGGCAAACATAGTAATCTAGGCTAGCCGACCTGCATCTGGCTCACGTGTCCCTACATCCATAATGTTTGTTTCCATTACATATGATACGGAAGGGATTTAATGGAATTTTAGTGGGATCCTTTTCTTCAGGGATATCTGAATAGGAAAGACATATAGCCAGCTGACAAATGTCTGGGTGGAGAGATGGCCACCAGGTCCCTAAGGGGGCTGTATGCAAGATTGATTAAACTTCTTGTCCAGTAGGATTTGTGATCAGCCATCGCTGCTGAAAGGGGTGATGAGGGTTAGAAATACTGGTGGTCAAGGGGAGAGTCTATAGCCTTATCCACACGGCGAATGTGCAATTTGAAAGGGTTACCAGTCTTTTCCAGTTTCCAGCCAATTCCAGTTTCCAGTCAATGTCTGGAGAGGGCGCAGGCTTGAGATGAGAGGCATGGATCCAGGAAGTGATTCCATCTACCTTTACCACTCTAGGTGTTATAAGTAGCACCTGGAATGGTCCTTTCCAGCGGGGTTCCAGCGATGTCACCTGATGTCGTCTTACGAAGACAAAGTCTCTTACTTGATATCGATGTGGAGTCCCCTCGTCCCCAGTTTGGTAGGCAGTGGCCAGCTGTTTTCACAGGTGTCGCTGAATTCTTTCAAGAGCTTTAAGTCTGTCAAGCAAGCTGGTGTGGAAGGGATTGTAAGGTCTTAGAGTTGGTGTTAGGTCCCTTACTGCAAGAGGGGCACCATAGAGAATTTCATAGGGGGTGAGGTTACACTAAAATCAGAGTGAGTATTTTCTTCATTTAACAGTGCATAAGGCAGGAGCATAGTACAATCTTTTATTCCAGTCTCTAAGCTTAATTTTGTTAAGGTCTGTTTAATGGTTTGGTTCATTCTTTCTACCTGTCCTAAACTCTGGGGTCTATAAGCACAATGTAACTTCCAATTAATCCCCAGGGTCCTGGCTAACCCCTGACTTACCTGGGCCATGAACGCCGGTCCATTATCAGACCCTATTAACTTAGGCAGGCTGTATCTTGGAAAAATATCTTCTAGGATATTCTTGACCAAAATTTGCGCTATTTCTTTTCTTTTTTTTTTCTTTTTTTTTTTTGTGGGGAAGGCTTCAATGCATCCTGAAAATGTATCTACAAAGACTAGGAGATATTTAAGTCCATACCTTGCTGGCTTTATTTCAGTAATGTCCACTTCCCAGTATTGTCCTGGTTTGGTTCCTCGTATGTGCTTTCATACAGGAAGCTTGGAAAGGTAAGCATTTACCAATTGATGAACCCGACAGGCTTTTGTTACCCATTCAGTTATTTTCTTCACTGTGAGTCTGTTAGTGGAAAACTCTGTTCTTGATCCTTCAGGAATGCCTGCAGTTTCTTTGAACCAAGGTGAGTGAGTTGATGTACATTTTCTACTGACATAGTTAGAGCCATGGCTCTTGGAGTTTTTACTGAAAGATTTAGAAATTCCACTTAAGGGCCTTCAGGGTTAAAATTTATTTTGGCCCAGAGCTTGGTGAGCAGATCTCCGCCGATCAATGGGGCCAGGCATTCTGGGACTACTAGGAAGGAGTGATGGATTTTTCCTTTTCCCAGGTCCATGGTCCTCTTAGTTGTCCAAGCCCGATATTTACTGCCATTAGCCCCTTGAAATAGAGATTTTTTATTTGATAGAGGGCCCAATGTGGCCTTATGGGCTCAGTATATTGCCCCTGTATCCACTTCAAAGTTTACTGGGGTCCCCTCCACTTCAAAAGTTACTCTGAGCTCGGGGAGGGGATCTGAGCCCCGACTTTCTTAGTCATCCTCCAGAGTCAGAATGGCTGGCTGGCGTGGCTGTCGCTTTCTATGTCAATTTTGGCCCAGTGTCCTTTTTGTTTGAGTAGGCACATTGATCTGAGGCCAAGGGTGGCCTCTGTCGTGGGCCAACGTATACCTTCTTGTCTCCCTGTTTCTTAATTTTTGGCCTATTTGTTGTTGTGACCTGGACCTTAGTCAATGCCTTACTCTGCCTTTTGTTTCTTTTATCCTCCATTTGCTCCCTTCTCTTCCTCAGTTTCTCTCTTATAGTATACCTTCTCAGCTTCTCTGACTAAATCTCTCAAAGTCATATCTTGTAATCAATCTAAGCTTTGTAACTTTGTTTTAATATCCAGGGCAGTTTGCCCAATAAAGGCCATCGTGACAGATGCCTTTTGATTCTCTGCCTGACGATAAAAAGGATTATAGCTCCTATATGCCTCCATAATTCTCTCTAGAAACATAGAGGGAGATTCATCAGGCCCCTGATAATCTCTCTTACCTTGGCCAAATTAGTTGGTCACTAGCGGCTGCTCGGAGACCCACTATTAGAGCCCGGTGATAAGTGGACAGATGCTCCCTGCCTTCAAAGGTGTTGGGGTCCCAGTTGGGTCGGTTCAAGGGAAAGCCGGCTTTGATTATGTTGGTAAGTTGTGTCGGATGCACACCTGGTCCAAGGATTTTTTTTAGCTTCCTGGAGAATTCCCTTTTTTTCCTCTGTCATGAAGAAAGTCCCTAGCAGTTGTTGGCTGTCATCCGAAGTAGGCTGGTGTGAAAACTTCAATGACTCAACCACACCTGAGAGCCGGGTGGGGTCCTCGGAAAAAGGGGGATTGTAATTTTTTAAGTTACATAGGTCTGAAGAGAAGAACGGCCAATACTGGTAGGCTTGAATTTTCCCCCAATGGCCATTGTCAATCATTGGTCCATAGGGTCGAAGGGGAGGCATCCCAAGAGTTCCAGGGTTTTCAATCATTCACCGCCAGCGAGTTCCTTTAGCAGGGCCAGCTTCCTCCATGGGAGGAGGTGCTGTGTGTGCTGCAAGGGAATTACCTGGAGGGCGCTGGGACGGCTTAGCTTCCTTCAATGGAGGAGAGGCTGAGTCAGCAGCAGGGGTTTCACTTAGAGGGTGTTGGGGGTTAGAGGATGAGGGCAGGGGATAAGGAGGGGGAGGAGAGTCCAGTAGACTCAAATCTGGTGACACAGGGAAAACAGAGTGTGGAGGAGGAGGAGGAGCAGAGTGTTTGTGAGTTCCTGGGGGAAGGAGTCATTGTGGGGGCAGGGGCAAGGAAAGGCTTGACCCATTGAGGAGGAAATTTGCAGAGGTCCTGCTGAATTAAAATATATGGCTGTTGATCCAGATGACTATCTGGCCACGGCTGAAAGACAATATCTCTGAATTATAAATTAGTGGGAAGTAGAAAGATCCTTCTAGGGGCCATCCGACTCCAAAGGTGGGCCATTCTGAGGTACAGAGAGTCTGCCACATCCGGGGCTTTACTGAAATAATGAGATTCTGAGCCCTTAAACGGACTTTGGTATAGTGATCAAGGGTCAGGGACAGAGGCATTGAAGTGCTCTGTTCCATAATGAGAGATACACAAACAGTGAAAGCAAGACACATGACACAGGCAAGACAAGACAATAAAGACAGGCAATGGACGTTCAACACTGAGACCATGACTGAGTAGCCGGCAAAATCCGATGGACTGGCAATACTGAATCGGAAACAAAATATCACTGAGTCAAGGAGACTATTGTTCCTCAATTTCCCGAGTCCTCTCAGGCGTCCTCCAGGGACGTGGCCTGTGGTTCTGTAACACGACTGTCAGCCACCATCAGAGAGAGCTCACGCTCTTCATTGACAGCCATTTTGCCAAACCCTAACCTGAAACCTGAAACCAGAAAGAGGCGCCTTACTTATCTGAGGGGGGTCCATTGGGGTCTCTCGTCCACTGCTGCTTGATCTCTGTGGAACCTCCATATGTAAAGGTCGGGCTAGTGTCAGAGGAAGGGACAACCAAGAGACTTTAACATGCAACAGCAAAGGATTTACTGGGGGTCCAGCATGCTGGGGCTCAGAGTTCACTTGAATAAAGCAGAGAGCCCTGAGAACAGCTTCAGCAGAGCTTATATACTTTTCTTGGAGAGGGCAGGGAGGGAAGTTTATTGATGGGTAAGGGTCAGTGGGCGGTTAGCGCTTAACCGGGTGAGGGAGTACAATCTGCAGTTTGGCAGATGGGGACAGCACATTCTGGGAACAAGATTGGCAAACAATTCTCAAGATTTCAACAGTGTTTTATTAAGCGTACAGAAACACAGGAAGTGACAAGTACCTATTTTATTAAACTTTCACTACCAACTATCCCTTTTTGACTGGATGTTCGCTTCTACATTCAATCATCCAAGGTACAAGGTCCTATGTCATTGTATATGGATTTATCTGAGACAACTTTGCAGAAAGTAATTCAAAGCTAAGTAGTCCCAATCAAGGGACCAATGCCCTTCTGGGCTTCAAATCTTACTTAGATTTCTGTTTTCATACATATATTTTACCTATGTATTCTACATATATTCAAATATATATATATATATATATATATATATATATATATATATATATCTCATAGTATATATATTTCATCCAGAGTTTCACAAATTTATAAGAATTTTTTTCATGTTTAATCAATTCCTTCTTCAGAACACATTTATTCCTCCAGGTCTCTTAACTGGTCTTTTCATGAGACTTCTTGCCAAACACATTATTTTTGACCTCCACAATCACTTTTGAAGCAAAACTCACACACTCTTCATGATAAACCATAACACTCATATTACCATTAGAATGTAACAGGATGGAATGAATGATTGTATAGAAATATAAGATTTTCTGTATATTTTCAGATATCAATTCAAAAAATTATTTAAAGTTGGAACCAGTTATATTATTTATTCTCAGGATGGTCTATTCATGCATTATCTCTATATCCAAAGACTCCAGGTACACCTAATTTTACACCCAACACTTATTTATACGTCTTCAAAATATTGCTCACAGAAATGGTGGAAGAAATACTCATGTCACCTGATGTCCATATACATTTTATCACAGTAATATTCTCGACAAAAAAGCAAAGGTCACACTTTGATTGTACGAAAGCCTAAATGGAAAGTGAGCATGGATTACTAAAAACATCTATGTGCAGGTTGCCTAATGCTCTCAAATGTCAATCCTATTGTTGAGTACATATTTGTTTCTTCCTTAGATTATATATTCAACAACAACCCTGTTAAAAATGCCTAATCCTATCACTGACTTTATACTTTGCCTGATTTCATAATGTCTGTATTCATATCTGCTTTCCTATATATTTTCCCCAGTTCATCATTGTGACTGACTCTTCACATATACTAACTTTTACATTCACTCTCTATCTGAAACCCAATTGCTAAAGAACTTTGCTGCCAATCCTATACTCACCCTTCTTCCTAAACCTACCAACTATCTTTCTAATAATACCGACTATCCCTGTTTGACTGGATGTTCTCTTCAACATTCAATCATCCAAGGTACAAGGTCCAATGCCATGGTATATCGATTTATCTGACACATCTGTGCAGAACAAAATTCAAAGCTAAGTATCCCAATCAAGGGCCTAATGCTCTTCTGGGCTTCATATCTTACCTAGATTTCTGTTTTCATACTTATATTTCACTTGTATATTCTTGTAAATATCACAGGTACCCAATACCATTATTCATCAATCAGAATGATTCCCAAGCCAAATCGAACCTGTTATTAAGCCTTACCATACACTTTTCCCTCAATCTAACTATACAGAAGAGCAGGGACAGAGTTTGTCTTACAATACAGAAATAGAGGGGATCTTCCACCGGCAGAGAACCTCAAGGTCCATGCAGAAATGATCCCTGGAGAAGATGTATGCAGCTATTTAGGACCTGAGAGAGCAAAAGTCATCTTCCATGGCAAACAACCTGCTCAGAATGAAGGGATTTGTCTGAATCAGCCACTTTCTTCTTTATGTAGAGAAGACGGAGCAAACGAGGCTTGTATGGTGAGCTGTTCCCAGGTGCCTATGGTTGATATACCATTTTAACTTGTGAAACTGTCACAGGAAGTAGAGGCAGCCTCCATCACATGAGACCCTTCGAAGCTACTGTTAAAACAAAGTGGTTGCCAAGGCAGTGTCATAATTCAGTTCCTGAAGGAAGTGAACTAACTAATTTATTGGTGATGGAGCTCTCTGAACTTGGGATCCAAGAAGCCTGGCATCCAGAGACAGTCCCAGTCACAGTCCCAGTGGGCTAACTTATTTGGATTTACCAAGAACAGAGTAAGTCTTTTTTGGTACCTACTGATATGAGTATGGCCAAATGCCAGGAAAGCTCTGAAGAGGGGTCTTTCATGAAAAAGCAGGTAGTGGCTCACCACTGGCTCCTGACAACTTCACAGTGTTGGCCAAGGAGACCAGATCTGAGACAGGACAGGCCATTTTGGGGGAACAAATAATGGCCAACCAGTCAGAGGACACTCCAGATATTCACAGACCTTCTTGGGTAAAGAAGTTGCCTTTGTGGGTGTGGGTGTGTGTTTGTGGCTTTGTCACATGTTCTGAGAATTGATAGGAAAAGCAGTTTTTTTGGTTTGGAGTGGACTATTTCTAGTAAGTCATTTGACAAGGCGAGTGTTTCTAGGTCTGTGTATCCCACTGTGTCCGTGGTTGTCGACATTAGAAAAGAGAATGTATCAATGGATGTGTCCTGTCTAGTAGAAAGCTTCCCAGCATTCATTCTGCCCAATTTGTGAATGGACTGCGGTTTGACTTTTCGATTGGCAACACCTCCTATCTCCTTAAGTTTCTGTTTTCTTCCTGAATTGTGGGCACTGTCCAGAATGGGCAAATGGTTTTGTGTTCAAGATATGTACCACCACCAAACTCTGTGACATGGCCATGTACTGGATAGCTGAAGGAAATGGCGAGCATCTCAGAAAACTCAGATACCAGCGTGACCAGAAGAGTCTCAGTGGGAAACCCTGCTTTGGGCCTTTTGCTTACCTATTGTTCTTTTGCCCTGAATGTCAGGAAGGTCTTTGCCTCAGGCCACCCCTTGGTGAAGGCTGAAGCAAACAGTTTTCAAATTGTAATGAATGGGCATCACCTGTGGCTCTTTGCTTAATTGCTTTGAAATGGGATGGGTCTGAATAAGCCTCTTTGCCCTCTGTGATGCTGTGGTTAGAGTTTCAGCACCTGAGGGATCTAAAGAAAAATCTCTTCTGTATCCAAAACCAAAATGGCCAAAAGAGCAGTCATTGTGGATGAAGTCTCTCGCCTTCCTCTAAGGATCCTGACCTTTATCAATTGTGAATCGGGATCTTTCGGTCAAATGAGTTCTTCAAAGCCCTGCAGAGGCTAGCCCAGAGATGCGTGGGTTTTCTCATAACTCCAATTCACATAAAGAATCTAAACCGCAGAGCCACTAGGCCTCAAATTGGAGAATTAAAACAGTATTAACAGCAGTCCTATTTGATCACTCATGGTTAACAGGAAGGGTGTTCAGGACACCCTGACTTTAGGCAAATGAGGGGCAAGGAAGTTTATTTTGGACACTGTCTTGCACAGCGCCCCTCATGAAAACCCCCAGCCAATGGTTATTATGTGTGTCTATTGGAAGAAGATAAGGGCCATGTGGGAGTGTTTTTGTTTTAATTGTGGTCATTTGTTTGGCGTTTGGAAGAGATGACTGGGTGCACCTAGGATTGAAATCAGGTGTGATTCCCCTTAGAGACTGTGTTCTGTAACTGACCTCAGAGAAGTATTGCCATGTATTGTGTTTGGATTTTAGGAGTCCACCCATGAGAGTCGTCCTTGGAAACTGAGATCTACGCCCAGGGGGGGCTTTCCACAGAGCACTGGGAATCTCATCCAAGATATGCCATGATTTTATTCTGAAAGATTGGCAGCCGTAGTTGAGAGTAAAAACACACATGGACCTCACATTGTAGACCACAATGTGACCTTTTGCCTACTCTTTGGGAAGCCTTGTATCTGAGAGTTCTCCAGAACTTTCATTGAAATGAGCTTCCTCATCATTTAATGGTTCCTGAATGAATTGAAACCCACAGTGCCTTCAACTTCATTTATGAAATTTCAAAAACTTCATTTTTGAAATTTCCATGACCAGGTGGCACTGGAGAACCTTAGGATGTCCTGTTGCTGATCATGAGGGTACCAGACAGTGCCTAGAACTGAGATGTCAGTAAGTTGGAGCTTTCTGAGTAGTAGGCCTAGAGCAGTGGTGTGCAGGTGTGTGATAAAACATCTGTGGTGGGTGTTGTGAATCTTACACTGGCTCCAAATGGCTTGTGAATGACATGGTGCAGCCAGCACACCCTTGTATATAAAGGCATATTGTTACATAGAGAGTTTTCAGGGCAATTTTTACAATCTGGTTGCTATGATCAAGGGGGCAAGCAATGTTGGATAGAAGCCTGGTTGTTGCATTCTCCTGCAGACCCTGACCCCCCACATATTACAGGACACTCTCCAGGACTGTGTCTCAGTTGAACTCCTTATATGCCTTGAAGCAAATACAAAACACCCAGTGCAGGAGCAAGAAATAACACGAACACTGGAGGATGACCAAATGGCTTTCAAGTCCACATGGGGAGACACTTAGCCCTGAGTGGTCACAGTTTAGCTACAAAGAGAAAATTCAACACTGCTGCCTCATGTTCATTGAAAAATAGGAAACCATGTCCTCCAGGTCACATAGATGCAGACTCAGCTTTGATGTTCTCACTAAAAAGGAAGCTAAAGCTCCTGACAACAACGTATATTTCAAGTGCCCAACCTCATTGTCAGTATCTCCAGAAGTCTTTAGGCCAGTAGAGTTGAATGTTTGTGGAGTTTTACCCTGTCCCTAAGTTTTGGAAGCTCCTCTAAAGCCTCAAAAGTTTTAAACTTCTGAGAATTTTCCATTCCATATATGTATTTACAGATTTTCTGACTCTTCTCCTCTAATTTTGTCTTTCTTTGGGCGAAGGTTATGTCAAGTCATTTTCTGAATTAGAGTGGGAAGTTATTTGTGTAACACATATTGCATACACATTGGATTCATTTTCCAATTTTCCATTTGAAATACTGAATCCCTGACACTAACTTATACCCTACTACACTCTGACTACTAATTCTAATATGATGCAGAAAAGTAACCAAATCAGAATTGAAATACAAGCAGTTCAGAAGAGGCATGGTGTATTCTTGAACTTGCCTTTTGCATGATAAAGGTTAGGTGTTATAAATCCAGTCTATTTTTAATTGAAATAGATATCCATGTGTTTTTAAAGTTAACAAATATGTGAATTCCTGTCTCCCTTTGTGTGTAGCCTATTCAGCACATGTATTTTTATATGCACATATCGAATCCCAGCTGGTATCACACCTACATTCTTGTGAGGTGGCTGAATTGGCAGATACAAATTTTGAGAAGGGATCACTCCTCGTAAACGCTGTTGGAACTGAAATTCAAACTATGGGAGAGCCTCCTAGTAGAACAACATTATACATAAATCCCTGTTAAGTAAATTGAATATGTTTGGATCTGTGAATGTTGTGTATTTCATGGTGAATTTCGATTGGCATATATGTTGCTACATTTTAATATCTGTGTGTGTGTGTGTGTGTGTGTATACACACACACTCTACAGATTTTTCAAAATATGAAATATATATGTCTTATTTGCACTCCCTAAATTCATTCATGTTCAAGTATGTGGATTTATAATCAACTTTTCACCAGATTATTGTCAGAAATATTCATCCACCTGAAATACATATTTGTTTCCTAGTACTGAAAACTACCTTCAGTGAATGGTGCATACAACTCCTGTTCATAGCTGCAGCCTAAGGGGCCCAGCAAACTTCCAGCTGCCTGCAAACTTTCAGCTGCCGGCTGATGATTGGCTCACAGTGGCCCCAGCAACATCTAGCTGATTGGCTCCTTTTCGGTGATGCTCATTGGAGATGCTCATTGAGCTGTTTCCCCACCCTTTCAGACTGCCAGCTGATATTTGGCTCACAGCGGCCCCAGCAACATCTAGCTGATTGGCTCCTCTGCGGTGATGCTCATTGGGCTGCTTCCCTGCCTTTTCAGATCACAGAGCTGCTTATTGGGGGACTTTTTTGACTCCGCGCGTGACCCAGCCAATCGGCCTCAAGAGCAGGAGGATTGTGGGAAGTGGAGAGAGGCTTGTGTGGGAGGGAAAGGCTTGTGGGAAGTCGGTGGTGACAGTTGGGGCTCTGAGGGTTTTTCCTGAGAGGCTCTTTTGCTTGGCGTGTGTGGTTCTAAAAATAAAGTTGCTTTCTTTTGAAAAGTGGCTCCCGATTGTGCCCAGCCAGACTGCAGCATTTGGTGGCTCGCATGGGGAGCGACTGAGGGTAACTGATAAGGTAAACTGCTCGCCCCTGAGGGCAGGACAAGAGGATGGGTAGCCATTTTAAGATTCCTCTTTTGTTTTGCTTCACATTTGCTTTAAATTGCCTGTCCCTGGAGACGAGTGAGATGGAAGAAAAACCGCTCACATCTGAGGAAAAACTATTTGTGTCTGAGGAACAGATAGAGAGAAAGGCTATAATGATATTTTGTTTTTCCATTTTTATTTCATTCTATCTCTGTTTTGTTTGGTGTTATCTTGTTGGGTTGTATTATAGTAGAAATATGGCATCAGAAATTAGAAAAAAAAACAAACTGAAAAAGTGTTAAGTAAATTGTTAGAGGAAGGAGGCATCCCAGTAAAATTAAGAGCAGTCAGGGCATACGTTGATACAATACAAAAATGTAGCCCATGGCTTTTTAAGGAGGAGTTGTTAAATATATCACAATGGAACCATCATGGTGAAGATTTAAAAAGAATAGAAAAGAAAAGCCCAGGGACTCTGCCAGTTGGCACATTGCCATTGTGGATTTTCATATCTTGTTTGTTTAGTCAAAAGCCTTCAGTTCAGACAATGGTAGAGGAAGGAGAAGACATATTGATTCAAGTAAAAGAGAAGGTCTCTCAAGTTAGTCAGACAGAGGAAAAAATTCAAGTAAAAGAGAAGGTCTCTCGAACCAGTCAGACAGAGGAAAAAAATCATGTAAAAGAGAAGGCCTCTCAAGCTAGTCAGACAGAGAAAGAAAGTGTAAAACAGTAAAAGCCATCAGGGGGAAATTTACAACAGGAGACTACTACTAACACCTTTCTATCACCAGAGGGTGTAAGTGTCCAACCAACAGAACCACCTCTACAGGAGACTGCTACTAATACTTTTCTATCACCAGAGGACGTAAGTGTCCAACTAACAAGGCCACCTCCATATGCTGGGAAGCCCCCAACCCCCACAGTTGATAGTTGGGATCCTGAGACAAGATCTCAAATATTAACATGCCCTATATTTGAGGTAGGAGGGCAGCGAGTTTACCATGCTTTAAATTTCAAAACAGTGAAGCAGATAAAAGAGGCTGTAACAACCTATGGTCCTCAAGCACCCTTCACTGTAAGCATGGTCGAAACCATTAACAACTTGAACATGAAGCCAGCGGATTGCGCTAATATGTGTAAAGTTGTGCTAAATGGAGGACAATACCTGTTATGGAAGGTTGACAATGAGGAATTTTGCAAGGAGACGGCTATGCGAAATGCAGCAGCTGGTTATCCTCAGAGAAATCTAGATATGTTGTTAGGAAAGGGACCTTATGAGGATCAGCAGCAACAAATTGCATATGATTCTGGTGTATGTGCATAAATTGCTGTAGATGCAATTAAATCATGGAAGACTTTACAAGGACTTGGAGGTTTACAAGGTCAATTATCTAAAGTAATACAAGGAGCTAATTAACTTTATGCTGAATTTGTCAATAGGCTTATTCAAACAGGTACCAGAGGTTCTGGGAAAACAGAACAAGCAATGCTATTACTAAAAAAACTGGCTTATGAGCAAGCGAATAGTTGGTGCAGAGATATAATTAGACCATGGAAACATGAAGATTTAAACACATATATTAAATTATGTAGAGACATTAATGAACAAGAGCAAGTCGTGGCAACTGCAGTAAAACAGGCTTTAGATGCCAGAGACATTAATGAAGAAGGGCAAATTGTGGCAGCTGCACTAAAACAGGCATTAGATGCCAGGCCAAGAACATGCTACAATTGTGAACAAACAGGACATTTTAAAAGGAATTGCCCATAGGAGGAGGGTTTAACAAAATTACTTATAGATATTAAAGGTTTTTTTTTTTTTTTCAATTCCAATTCATCCTGAGGATAGTCCACGTTTTGCATTTACTATCCCTGCACTGAATCATGAAGGTTCTGATCAGAGATATGAATGGAAAGTACTGCCTCAAGGGATGGCTAACAGCCCAACAATGTATCAAATTTATTTTAACAAAGTAATCAAGCCACTTAGAAATCAAAATCCTGAACTACAAATATTTCACTATATGGATGATGTATTATTAGCACACAAAGCTAAAAACACATTGCTAGAATGTTATGCCACACTTACAAACTTATTAAAAAATAATCTAGATATAGCAATAGATAAAGTACAATTAAATTTTCCAATTAATTATTTAGGTGTTCTATTATCCTCAACCATGTACCTCCACCAAAAATTCAAATACAAGTAGATCAACTCAAATCACATAACGACTTTCAAAAGTTATTAGGAGACATAAATTGGATAAGGCCTTATCTAGGTATACCAACAGGAGAGTTGGGATATTTATTTGATATCCTAAAAGGTCCATCATATCTCAATTCATGGTACATGTTAACGCCTGAAGCAAGAAAGGCATTAAAAATCATTGAAACATATATGGAAAATATGCAATTGGATAGAATTGATATAAGTTTGCCTTTATTATTTATTGTCTACCAACAAAAAATATTCCTACAGGAGTATTTTTGCAAGAAGGTCCATTATTATAGATACATTTATCTTATTCTCCTAACACTATTCTTACTAGGTACCCTGAGGCTATAGGACAATTAATACTCAAAGGAATAAAAGCAGCAAAGTGAGTGCTTGGGATTGCTCCCAATAAAATTATTACTCCACATACTCTGAATCAAATTGATGAGTTAGTTAATGAGTTAAATACTTGGGCAATAATCATGTGCAAATCTAATGTTTCATTTCATAATCACTTACCATCTAATCCTTTATTGTCTTTTTGGTCATCGCATCCTGTAATTTTTCCAAAATTGACAAGAAAAACACCTATCATGAATGCTCCAAATATATTTACTGATGGATCAAATAATGGTACAGCAGCAATAGTTACACCTGATCAAACTTTTACATTTCTAGTACCCAAACAATCAGCTCAAAATGTAGAGCTTAATGCAGTATTACAAGCTTTTGTGATGTTTAAAGATTCTGTATTTAATTTATTTTTGATAGTCAGCATATAGTTAATGCTATAGTATGCCTTGAAGATGCTGGTAGGATTTCGCATTCCTCTACTGTTTTCTCCTTGCTTTCCACTATACAAAGTATAATCTGGGACAGAAAAGATCCATTCTTTATAGGACATATCAGGGCACATACAGGATTGCCTGGAGCCATCAGTTTGGGCAATGATTTAGCAAATAAAAGTACACATGACATACATATTTTCTCTACACTAGAAGAAGCTATAAATTTTCGTAAAAAGTTCCATGTCAAAGCTAATACCTTACAAAAGCCTTCTAAAATAACTAAGGAAAAAGCTAGACAAATAATAAAACAATGTCAAAATTGTGTGACCTTTTTACCACAAGTTAATCTTGGAGTCAATCCTAGAGGATTGATACCTAATCATATTTGGCCGATGGACATCACACACTTGCCAGGATTTGGAAAATTAAAATATTTGTATGTTACAGTTGATACTTCTTCTGGATTTTTGATGGGCACCCTTCATGCCGGAGAAAAAACTAAAGATATGATCACTCATTGCTTACAAAATTTTGCCACTGTGGGCGTTCCCAAACAGTTAAAAACAGATAATGCCCCTGGTTATACTTCTACCTCTTTTAAACAATTTTGGTCATCATTTGGCATTACTCATATAACATTAATCCCATACAATCCACAGGGACAAGGCATAGTTGAAAAAGCTCATCAAACTATTAAAAAGTACTTATTAAAGCAAAAAAGACGCAATTGGGAAAGGGTATATATTCCCCAAAGACAAACTTAAAATAACCCTTTTTATTCTAAACTTTTAAAATTTGGATTCATCAGGACTTAGTGCTGGGGAAAGGCATATGTGTCCAAAAAATGTGCATAAGCCCAAGGTTCTTTGGAAAGATATTCTAACAGGACAATGGAAAGGTCCTGACCCAGTAATTGTCTGGAGTCGGGGGTCTGTTTGTCTGTTTCCACAGGAAAAACAGTACCGATTTGGATTCCAGAGAGATTAACCAAGGTCCTGACCCAATGATTGTCTGGAGCCAGGGGCCTGTTTGTGTGTTTCCACAGAGAGAACAACAGCCGATTTGGATTCCAGAGAGATTAACTGAAGCGATTTCTACAGAACAAAAAGAAGATGATTTGACTCAAGTCCATATCAGCTGATATCCAAAATTCCAGTTTGGCTACCCTTACATCTAAGATAGAACCAGGATGCTTTTTTCAATATCTATTTTATTATTGCCTTTTCCCACATTTTATTTTGTTTTTTTGAGCTCATACATACCTAGTTTAATGTTTTGGTGATCAGTTCTATTTTTTGACAATAGAGTTTTTAAACATTGCAATGGAGATTTCACATGTAAAAAGTTATAAGGCCTTTACTATTAGGTTATGTGTTGTATGTATTATATTATGTGTGCACACTTGTGTTTTGTGTTATATGTTTGAATGTTCATATGTCCATATATCATATGTGATGAGGGCTCATGAAAAAATTGATCCAAATATTTTTTTATTCACATTATTTAAATGTTTTAATTTAAATTGGGTAAACAGCTGTTGAGGATTGTTTTAAAATGTGAACAAAAAAGGAGGTTAACAGATCTGTTTGTTTTCTTTCACATTTCCTTTTTATTATATTTAATAATTCTCTCCAAGACAATGTAAATTGTTAAGAAAATTGTTTTCTTTCAGTGTTTTCTGGAATGTTACATAATTTTTTCTTTAGCCATTATTGCCAGAATTTCTATCTTCGTCACAGTGCTGGTGAAATCAAAGATAAAACCAATCTACAGCTTCTGCAATAGCCATCACTGAACTGCTTGCAGAACTTGCCTGGACACATTGTGAACTCACATGTATGCATTGTAAACTATCTGTTTGTGCAGCAACTTGTGGTAGTGTTGGGTTATATTTGCTGATGATGTCATTGGTGGTACAATTTTTTCAAAAGGAGCCGTCAATTGGCTTGGTGTATCTTCCTCCCTTCTGAGATTCCAAAAGTAAGGGACAGGGTAAACACTCCACAACCATGGAGCTCTGCTGGCCTAAAGACTTCTTGAGAATCTGCCTCTGACGTTGGGCACTTGAAATATATGTTGTTGTTGGGAATTTTAGCTTTCTTTGTAGTGAGACCATCAAATCTGGGTCTGCATCTATGTGACTTGGAGGTCATGGTTTCTTATTTTCCAATGAACATGAGGCAGCAATGTTGAATTCTCTCTTTTAGGGTAAACTGTGGCCACGGGGGGCTAAGTGTATCCACATGTGGACTGTGAAGCCATTTGGGCATCCTTCACTTTTTGTGGTGTTTCTTGCTGCTGAAATGGAATTTTTGTATTTGCTTCACGAAATACAAAGAATTCAACTGTTACCCAGTGCGTGAGGGAGATCTGTCACCTGTGGTAGGTCAGGGTCTGCAGAAGAATGCATCAACCAGGCTTATATTCCACATAGCTTGCCCCCATG